>NC_091988.1:7404583-7705000 GCF_044704955.1 Pristiophorus japonicus | reverse complement strand
TACTGAGGGAGAGCCGCACTGTCGCAGGGGCAGTACTGAGGGAGTGCCGCACTGTCAGAGGGGCAGTACTGAGGAAGCGCCGCACTGTCGGAGGAGCAGTACTGAGGGAGTGCCGCACTGTCAGAGGGGCAGTACTGAGGGAGTGCCGCACTGTCGGAGGGGCAGTACTGAGGGAGCGCCGCACTGTCGCAGGGGCAGTACTGAGGGAGCGCCGCACTGTCGAAGGTGCAGTGCCGAGGGAGTGCCGCACTGTCGAAGGTGCAGTGCCGAGGGAGTGCCGCACTGTCGAAGGTGCAGTGCTGAGGGAGCGCTGCATGAGAATAGGAGATTGAAATTGTCCATCTCCTTAAGGCCTGTTACCACCACAAATCGGCACCGCGCTGCGGAATGGAGCAGCCGCCCACTTTTGGTGGAATGGCCGCTGCTCGCCTAATTTCCCTCCCGAGTTTTCCCGGTGTGCCCCGATCCCGCCCCTATCACTCCGCTGCTGCCGATTGGTGTTAACCGCGCCATGACCGTGCGCTCTGCCGATCTAACACCCTTACGTTGACAGACCCCTCGGAAAATCTTCGGCCCGCCTGGCGGTGCCAAAACCTGCTTTCCCCGGCGGTCCAGTGAGGCCGAGGCCTTCTGCAACGGGGGAGGGCTCACTGCCGCTGTCGCCATGTTTTTCTTTTGGCGGCCGGGCCGCCAACAGGCAGCAGGGCACCTCCTCTTGGGTACCAGGCCACTGGCCCAGCCGAAACACTCCCTGGTGACTCAGTGGCCTGAAGTTTGATATTCGCGGAGGCTTACCCTTTGAGTGACGCGGTGCCATGATGATGTCATTGTGGCGGTCACTCCGCTTCGCGACCACCTTCTGCCCCTCAGTTGCTGTCAGAGCCGCCTACCTGCCCCTCCAGTGGAGTCTCCGCCCCCATTACGATCGAGTTCCGGATCGGAGAGAAATAATACAAAGAGCGGAATGTCGCTCAACAGGCGACCTGAACCACAGCTGCGGTAAAAACCATCGAATCGGGCTGAGAGCGCACCGTTTCATAGAAACATATAAAATTCTGACGGGACTGGACAGGTTAGATGCAGGAAGAATGTTCCCGATGTTGGAAAAGTCCAGAACCAGGGGACACAGTCTAAGGATAAGGGGTAAGCCATTTAGGACCGAGATGAGGAGAAACTTCTTCACTCAGAGAGTGGTGAACCTGTGGAATTCCCTGCCGCAGAGAGTTGTTGAGGCCAATTCATTGGATATATTCAAGAGGGAGTTAGATGTGGCCCTTATGGCTAAAGGGATCAAGGGGTATGGAGAGAAAGCAGGAAGGGGGTACTGAGGGAATGATCAGCCATGATCTTATTGAATGGTGGTGTAGGCTCGAAGGGCCGAATGGCCTACTCCTGCACCTATTTTCTATGTTTCTATGTTTTGGGCGGGGGGGGGCAATTTCTACCCCTAGATGTTTAATTGTAAAATAGTTTCATAAATTATAAAACAAATGTCATTTTTTGAGAATTCGATTTCAAAAAAGAGACAAATTGGAGAACACATTGGCTGTCGAAAGCTGCTGGAGTTGGGGAGCATTATTCAGAAGAAAAAATCTGACGGGCCAAATTGCCCTGCACCCAAATTGGGGCAGCAACCATTGGGGGCGGGACTTGCTGTGCCCAATGCAGAAGCCCCACCCCTGCCGTGAAATTGCCCTTACCGCCACTCAACGGAAGCGGAGTGCAATCTTGAGCGCTCCAATTCCTTTGGGGCGGTAACCGGGGCGTTACCAGGGCGCTGAGGGAAGCGTTATGTGGATGCTATGTGCAGAACTGTCTGTCGCACTTCAATGATCCTTCCCTTCACGAAAAGGGGAAGGCCGCTGTGCACTCTGAAAGGTCTCTGATGTCCTCCACCAGGCCACCAGGGCAGCGAGGGACCAGGCCTGCAGTCCGGCTCCCAAAACGGAGTGTCGGGCTTCACGATGGCGGCCCAGATCACGCTAGGGCCGCCATGGTCGATCCGACCCGAGCGCCCGCAGGCAAATAAGATGGCAGCCCGGTGCGCGGGCGCCCTACCCTGAAAGGAACGCCCCGAGAGCGGATGTCGGCCAGCTTCGCGACCCGCGAGGCTAGCGCTGACATCCGCTCACGCCAACCTCACGGCCCGTGGGGCAATTTGCCCCGCAGGGCGGTGCAGGGTCACCGCGCACGGCCGTGATGCTATCGCCGGATGCGCGGTGGACCAGGGCCCTAACCGCGGGGCGCGCGCGCTGCCGTGGCAGATCCTCCCGGGAGGCGGTAACACCTGCCCCCCCTGGGCAAAAAGTCTCCTCCGCCCCGTTAGCGGCCCCTTGGAGGCACTAACGGGGCCTTAGAAAGGGGCAATTTCACGCCCTGGTTCGGGGATTGTGCTGATCGAGAGTCTCCTTTTGCAAAATGGCTGTCACAAATAACCTGCAAGTGTTTTTTTGTTCATTTTTGCTTTCCGTGCTGGACTCTTAAAAGGTATTTGGCTTTATAATATTTTAAAATTCCGCCCCCCCGCCCGCCAGCAATAACCTTGGGTTTGAATGTCCTTTCATTTTATCTTGTCACTGTTTACATGAACAATTTGGGCCTTTTTTCCTGACATACCGGGAGCTTGTTTGTGTTTGTGGAAGCTGTAATCACAAACTGAACTCATGAGAAGCACACACAGAGCACAAAGAATTGAAAAATATATCAGTTTAGGTGAATATTCACAGTGCAAAACAAAGTAAATAATGTGTGCCAGATGTTAGCCATTTGACCCTTGTTTTTAGGGCCCATGGGAACGATTTTCAGCAAGGCCTCTGACCGCCCAAGTGCCGCCGATGGCTGCCGAGGTACCGGACGGTACGTTGGGCGGAATATTCATCACCGAGGTCCCTCGAAGGGCGGCGGGCGGCAAATGGACGACGTACGCCGCCGGGAGGTCTCACTCTCGACAGCAGAGGCGCTTGCCGTCCAAGTGTCGCCGAGGATGGAGTCGGGCCTACGGTGAGGGTGGGGGGGCGTAGAAGAGCTGAAAATAAAAATCACAAATAAACAATACAAAAGCTATTTGAAGACCTTCAGGGGGACCCCGTGCAGGTAAGTGGGCGTTGAAAATTTAAAAAAAAAATGTTTACTTACCTTTTTTTCAGGTTCTTGAGTCTCGCCGTCGGGGACAGACCGGCCTCCAACCAGCGGCCCGCCCCCGTTCTGCCGCCGACTCCCGCCCGCATCAATGTGGGAGCTCAGCGAGCGGTTCCCGGCAGCTCTCCCTCCCGCCCGTTCCAGGCCAGCTCCAAAGTGACACTGGGTGGATCTTCAGGAGGAATGTTGGTGGCAATGGAGGGTGGGCCGCTGAATTCTGGCCCCCGTATCTCTGATAGGTTTGAAGATTGAGATGCATGCGGCCCTACCCGATATATATATATATATGAGTACTATTGTTCATCAATAGAACATTTTTAGTTACTTTTAACAGATTAATTTACTTTAAAAATGCCTCAGAAAACATGCGCTCCACAGAATATATCAAGATTGGTCACGATATTGATGTTCTTGGTTCACAAGTGACAAGGCCCCAGGTATGAAGATGGATTACTCATCCAGCACTGCTATTTCTCCACTTGGCAAATTACAGCAGCAGGGGTCACAGAGATAAAAACAAAATAAGTCCAATAGATGTGTGTGATGATAGAAATTTTGCAACAGATTTAGGATTTAATGCTCAGAAGCAACTTTAGATGATGTTAATTTACTGAAGAGTAAACTAAGCCACACTCCCTCCCACAGTAATTTCGTTCATGCTGTACTGTAATTCTAATTCTATTTCTGTGTCTATTTTAAATCTGATAGCTGACCACTTCAATGTTCTTCAGCTCAATGTCAGAGCACCTCAATAATCTTTGATATAGAATCTCTGCCTTGCACAAGAGAAACAAACGTACAACTCATGCCAATGACTGTTCAAGTGTACAAATTATGTGTAACTTCACATAAAGTTCAGTAACAGGCATCAGTAATAAACTAATAATTAAAACCCATTAGTTCATGATCATGTCAAGAAAACAAGCTACTACAAAATTGCTAGAACATTTTTCCCTCAGGAAATTATAAAATTACGTGATAGTTTCAAGTATGAGTTCCTGGAAACATTTAAATATTTTCAAACACCAGATATTCCCTTGGACATGCCCAGCAATCTGACAAGTTTTGTCTTTAACTATCCTTGGTATATGTGCTCATGAACACATTATATACTCAGCATGCAAGTACTTTCCATCCTACATTCAGAAAGATATGTTAATATATCCCCAACACAACATGCAAAGATGAATAAGATCTATGATCAAAAGAGTTTTGTTTGCAATCATATTTTACTCAGCTCCCTACTGTCAACATTATATGCATGAATATTCAACTTCAGGTTTCAGATTCTTCTTTTGATGCAACAAAACTGCCGAGCATATGACATAAGAACATAAGAACATAAGAATTAGGAACAGGAGTAGGCCATCTAGCCCCTCGAGCCTGCTCCGCCATTCAACAAGATCATGGCTGATCTGGCCGTGGACTCAGCTCCACTTATCCGCCCACTCCCCATAACCCTTAATTCCCTTATTGGTTAAAAATCTATCTATCTGTGACTTGAATACATTCAATGAGCTACCCTCAACTGCTTCCTTGGGCAGAGAATTCCACAGATTCACAACCCTCTGGGAGAAGAAATTCCTTCTCAACTCAGTTTTAAATTGGCTCCCCCGTATTTTGAGGCTGTGCCCCCTCATTCTAGTCTCCCCGACCAGTGGAAACAACCTCTCTGTCTCTATCTTGTCTATCCCTTTCATTATTTTCAATGTTTCTATAAGATCACCCCTCATCCTTCTGAACTCGAACGAGTAAAGACCCAGTCTACTCAATCTATCATCATAAGGTAACCCCCTCATCTCCGGAATCAGCCTAGTGAATCGTCTCTATACCCCCTCCAAAGCTAGTATATCCTTCCTTAAGTAAGGTGACCAAAACTGCACGCAGTACTCCAGGTGCGGCCTCACCAACACCCTATACAGTTGCAGCAGGACCTCCCTGCTTTTGTACTCCATCCCTCTCGCAATGAAGGCCAACATTCCATTCGCCTTCCTGATTACCTGCTGCACCTGCAAACTAACTTTTTGGGATTAGGGACTGGAGTGCATCATCACGCCCGGCAACCAAATTTTAATTTGATTTTACGTTTTAAAGTTTAATTTGTTTTAATTGCCGGTGCTTTTAGTGTTCCCCTCCCCTTTTATAGGGGGCACTTGGAAAAAATTGAATTCTGTGCCAAAAAAAAAAAAAATGGCATTGTAAATGTTGGTGTTTCCCCCAGATCGGGGGGCACGGTTTAATGTTTTTTTTCCGTTAACTCCCTAAAAGAGTTTCATGCACAAGGACCCCAGGTCCCTCTGCACTGCAGCATGTTGTAATTTCTCCCCATTCAAATAATATTCCCTTTTACTGTTTTTTTTCCCAAGGTGGATGACCTCACACTTTCCGACATTGTATTCCATCTGCCAAACCTTAGCCCATTCGCTTAACCTATCCAAATCTCTTTGCAGCCTCTCTGTGTCCTCCACACAACCTGCTTTCTCACTAATCTTAGTGTCATGTGCAAATTTTGTTACACTACACTCTGTCCCCTCTTCCAGGTCATCTATGTATATTGTAAATAGTTGTGGTCCCAGCACCGATCCCTGTGGCACACCACTAACCACCGATTTCCAACCCAAAAAGGACCCATTTATCCCGACTCTCTGCTTTCTTTTCGCCAGCCAATTCTGTATCCATGCTAATACATTTCCTCTGACTCCGCGTACCTTTATCTCCTGCAGTAATCTTTTGTGTGGCACCTTATCGAATGCCTTTTGGAAATCTAAATACACCACATCCATCGGTACACCTCTATCCACCATGCTCGTTATATCCTCAAAGAATTCCAGTAAATTAGTTAAACATGATTTCCCCTTCATGAATCCATGCTGCGTCTGCTTGATTGCACTATTCCTATCTAGATGTCCCGCTATTTCTTCCTTAATGATAGTTTCAAGAATTTTCCCCACTACAGATGTTAAACTAACCGGCCAATAGTTACCTGCCTTTTGTCTGCCCCCTTTTTTAAACAGAGGCGTTACATTAGCTGCTTTCCAATCCGCTGGTACCTCCCCAGAGTCCAGAGAATTTTGGTAGATTATAACGAATGTATCTGCTCTAACTTCTGCCATCTCTTTTAATACCCTGGGATGCATTTCATCAGGACCAAGGGACTTGTCTACCTTGAGTTCCATTAGCCTGTTCAGCACTACCCCCCTAGTGATAGTGATTGTCTCAAGGTCCTCTCTTCCCACATTCCTGTGACCAGCAATTTTTGGCATGGTTTTTGTGTCTTCCACTGTGAAGCCCGAAGCAAAATAATTGTTTAAGGTCTCAGCCATTTCCACATTTCCCATTATTAAATCCCCCTTCTCATCTTCTAAGGGACCAACATTTACATTAGTCACTCTTTTCCGTTTTATATATCTGTAAAAGCTTTTACTATCTGTTTTTATGTTTTGCACAAGTTTACCTTCGTAATCTATCTTTCCTTTCTTTATTGCTTTTTTAGTCATTCTTTGCTGTTGTTTAAAATTTTCCCAATCTTCTAGTTTCACACTAACCTTGGCTACCTTATACGCATTGGTTTTTAATTTGATACTCTCCTTTATTTCCTTGGTTATCCACGGCTGGTTATCCCTTCTCTTACCGCCCTTCTTTTTCACTGGAATATATTTTTGTTGAGCACTATGAAAGAACTCCTTAAAAGTCCTCCACTGTTCCTCAATTGTGCCACCGTTTAGTCTGTGTTTCCAGTCTACTTTAGCCAACTCTGCCTTCATCCCACTGTAGTCCCTCTTGTTTAAGCATAGTATGCTCGTTTCTGACACAACTTCCTCACCCTCAATCTGTATTGCAAATTCAATCATACTGTGATCACTCATTCCGAGAGGATCTTTTACTAGGAGATTGTTTATTATTCCTGCCTCATTACACAGGACCAGATCTAAGATAGCTTGCTCCCTTGTAGGTACTGTAACATACTGTTCTAAGAAACAATCCCGTATGCATTCTATGAATTCCTCCTCCAGGCTACCCCGTGCGATTTGATTTGACCAATCGATATGTAGGTTAAAATCCCCCATGACTACTGCCGTTCCTTTTTCACATGCCTCCATTATTCCCTTGAATATTCCTCACTATTTCATTGCATTTTATGAATTTGTACAGATTTGGCAGTTTAATATTTATTGGAAATTACATTTGCACAGTAAAAATATTGCACCATTACAAACATCAAGCTTGGAATTACACTGGGTGATCCCAGTAATCACCAACAACAATATTTATTTATCTAGTGCCTTTAACGTAATGAAATGGCTCAAGGCTCTTCGTGGAGTATTATGCGATAAAACAATTTGGCATCGAGCCGCAGAAGTAGAAATTAGTGCAGGTGACCAAAAGCTTGGTCAAAGACGTAGGTTTTAAAGAGCATCTTGAAGGAGGAAAGAGAGGTAGAGAGACAGAGAGGTAGAGAGATAGAGAGGTAGAGAGACAGAGATGTTTATGTCGGGAGTTCCAGAGCTTAGGGCTTAGGCAACAGAAGGCGCGGCCACCAATGGTTGAGCAATTATAAAGAAGGATGCTCAAGAAGGCAGAATTAGAGGAGCGCAGATATTTCATGGGTTGTGGGGCTGGAGGAGATTACAGCAATAGGAAGGGGCGAGGCCATGGAGGGATTTGAAAATAAGGATGAGAATTTTGAAATCGAGGCGTTGCTTAACCAGAAGCCAATCTCGGTCAGTGAGCACAGGGGTGATGGGTGAACAGGACTTGGTGCGAATTACGACACAGGCAACCGAGTTTTGGATCACCTCTAGTTTACGTAGGGTAGAATGTGGGAGGCCAGCCAGGAGTGTGTTGGAATAGTCAACTCTAGAGGTAACAAACGCATGGATGAGGGTTTCAGCAGCGGATGAGTTGAGGCAAGGCTGAAGACGGGCGATATTACAGCGGTGGAAATAGGCGGTTTTAGTTACGCTGCGGAGAGGTGGTCGGAAGCTCATTTCAGGGTCAAATATGACACCAAGGTTGCGAACAGTCTGGTTCAGCCTCAGTCAAGAGTTGGGGAGATGGATGGAGTCAGTGGCTCGGGAACGGAGTTTGTGGCAGGGACCGAAAACAATGGCTTCAGTCCTCCCAGTGTTCAATTGGAAAAATTTCTGCTCATCCAAAACTGGATGTCGGACAAAGCAGTCTGACAATTTAAGAGACTATGGAGGGGTCAAGAGAAGTGGTAGTGAGGTAGAGCTGGGTGTCATCAGCGTACATGTGAAAATTGATGCTGATTTCAGATGATGTCGCCAAGGGGCAAGATGTAGATGAGAAAGGGAAGTGGACCAAGAATAGATCCTTGGGGCACACCAGAGGAAACGATGCGATGACAGGAAGAGAAGCCTTTGCAGATGATTCTCTGGCTACGATTAGATATATAAGAATGCAGGCGAGTGCAGTCCCACCCAGATGGACGAAGGTGGAGAGGCGTTGGAGGAGGATGGAGTGGTCAACCATGTCAAAGGCTGCAGATAGGTCCAGAAGGTCGAGGAGGAATAGTTTGCCTTTGTCATTTGTGACTTTGATGAGAGCAGTTTCGGTACTGTGTCAGGCACGGTATCCAGATTGTAGGGATTCAACATGGAATTGCGGGAAAGATGGGCACGGATTTGGGAGGCATCCAACGTGCATTAACACATAAATATGAAATTCATTTGCCTGCCAATGTAGTAAAGGTGCTGACCCTGTTTAAAAGAGCGGAAAAAGGAATTCCATACCAACATCTTGATTACTCGTATCATAGTGCAATTTCAATCTCATTATTTTTACACCCGGAGACATTCCACAGTTAACATTTAGTGTGTGCATAACCTCAAATTGGCTTTAAAATGAAAACCGACAAAGTAATGATCATTTAATATTTGTTTTTCATCACTGGATTCATTTACTTAACAGGAAAAGCATTAACTTAACTGTAACAATGAAATATTCATAATAAAATAATGCCACTGGTAGATATGCCTTTGAGCACATACTTGTATGAGGAGAATGATTAATTCATTATAAGCACATAAGAACATAAGAAATAGGATCAGGAGTAGGCCATACGGCCCCTCGAGCCTGTTCCGCCATTCAATACGATCATGGCTGATTTGATCATGGACTCAGCTCCAGTTCCCCGCCCGCTCCCCATAACCCCTTATCCCCTTATTGTATAAGAAATTGTCTATTTCTGTCTTAAATTTATTCAATGCCCCAGCTTCCACAGCTCTCTGAGGCAGCAAATTCCACAGATTTACAACCCACTGAGAGAAGAAATTTCTCCTCATCTCTGTTTTAAATGGGTGGCCCCTTAATCTAAGATCATGCCGTCTAGTTCTAGTCTCCCCCATCAGTGAAACATCCTCTCTGCATCCACCTTGTCAAGCCCCCTCATAATCTTATACGTTTTGATAAGATCGTGTCTCATTCTTCTGAATTCCAATGAGTAGAGGCCCAACCTACTCAGCCTTTCCTCATAAGTCAACCCCCTCATCTCTGGAATCAACCTGGTGAACCTTCTCTGAACTGCCTCCAAAGCAAGTATATCCTTTCGTAAATATGGGAACCAAAACTGCACGCAGTATTCCAGGTGTGGCCTCACCAATACCCTGTATAACTGTAGCAAGACTTCCTGCTTTTATACTCCATTCCCTTTGCAATAAAGGCCAAGATTCCATTGGCTTTCCTGATCACTTGCTGTACCTGCATACTATCCTTTTGTGTTTCATACACAAGTACCTCCAGGTCCTGCTGTACTGCAGCACTTTGCAATCTTTCTCCATTTAAATAATAACTTGCTCTATGATTTTATTTTTGCCAAAGTGCATGACCTGACACTTTCCAACATTGTACTCCATCTGCCAAATTTTGCCCACTCACTTAGCCTGTCTATATCCTTTTGCAGATTTTTTGTGTCCCCCTCACACATTGCTTTTCCTCCCATCTTTGGTTACGTTACACTCAGTCCCTTCTTCCAAGTCGTTAATATAGATTGTAAATAGTTGGGGTCCCAGCACTGATCCCTGCGGCACCCCACTAGTTACTGATTGCCAACCAGAAACTGAACCATTTATCCCGACTGTTTTTCTGTTAGTTAGCCAATCCTCTATCCATGCTAATATAGTACCCCCAACCCCATGAACTTTTACCTTGTGCAGCAACCTTTTATGTGGCACCCTGTCAAATGCCTTCTGGAAGTCCAAATACACCACATCCACTGGTTCCCCTTGATCCACCCTGTTCGTTACATCCTCAAAGAATTCCAGCAAATTTGTCAAACATGACTTCCCCTTCATAAATCCATGTTGACTCTGTCTGACTGAATTTTGTTTTTCCAAATGTCCTGCTACTGCTTCTTTAATAATGGACTCCAACATTTTCCCAACCACAGATGTTAGGCTAACTGGTCTATAGTTTCCTGCTTTTTGTCTGCCTGCTTTCTTAATATTAACAGTATTGTTTCATCCAACATTCTTCTGTATTAATCTGACAGGCAATTGTTAGAACATCGACATTTATTGTTCACCATCGAGTCTAACAGGAAAATGGACCATTGAAAGAAAATGTTGATTTGTTCTCTTCAACTTTTTCCTATCTTATTTCTTCCTTCAAGCAAGATGTCCTGCCCAATATTTATCCCTCAATCAACACAACAAAAAAAAAACAGATTATCTGGTCATTATCACTTTGCTGTGTGTGGGATCTTGCTGTGCGCAAATCGGTTGCTGCGTTTCCCACATTACAACAGTGACTCCACTTCAAATAATAATTTAATTGGCTGTAAAGTGCTTTGGAACGTACTGAAGTCATGAAAGGCATGATATAAATGCAAGTCTTTCTTGTGTTAAGGGACAGTTTGGTATATTGACTTCTATGGTGCTCTGCCCCACGGGGGAGATTTTGAGTGGGGCGAGTTGAAATGTATCAATTTCATTTCCCCCAGAGATGTCACAAATTTTGTTCCATTTGATGCTCCATCTACAGGTGCAGCCAGGAAGAGATGTAATTCACCCACCAAAGGCAAGTGAGCTTGACTGATAAGCAGCCTTAGGAATAGAACTCACAACATTCTGGTCAGTTCAAGTCTTTCACCAGCTGAGCTACCTGGTCACCGGCCAAATCTGATGAAGACAAATAATATTTTGCAGCAATCTCATTTATTATTCATGTTCAGCTTCTGGAATGGAGCTCTTTATTTTTGGTGGGGACATGAATTATGTTTATTTCACTGTGGAAGAATGATTTTAATTGCCCATAACCATTACATTGGTAATTTATGTAACATAAGTGACATAAATAATACTAAATAATGTGCTGAAGCAAAAGATTGCTTATTTTATGGTGTACGACTGATGGACCTGTTTATCTCGACTCATGTGATATGATTTTTCCATTCCCAGCAATTGCTGATTTTGCAAATGGTACAAAAATTGAATACAACTGAGATCAGGAAGCAGCAAATGAAACAGCCACCACAGTGAAACAAAAACATGTAATAAATAGGATAAGCTAGCACACCCCTTCCCCTTTTCTATTTAACTTCTGTCCACCTAAATTAATTACTCTTAAGCGACAGTGCTACCTTTTCTGCATTTCTCACTCCCTAATCCTCACTTGCTCTTTAATTACCAAGTAAAGTATACTTGATCATCTGCATTCAGCCTAAAAGCAATGTCACAGCCACAGTATGTGGTTTTATGACAGCTCAAATCAATCACCAGCTCACTGTTTTATTATCAGCCGGGCTTGCTTCTATCTCGTATATCGCAGGGGACACCCTGCCAAAATGTAATGGCGTCAGTAGGGAAATAGATCAGAAAAGCTAGTCCGACTGAATGCAGTACTGGCACTAACTGCGTGTAAAATCCCAGTGAAATAAAACATTAAACGTTTATCTATTCTTCTGAACACGTCATTCATATTCTGCAAGTTAATGCTCCAAAAACACAAAGAAATACTTTGCACAATTATGTGCTCCATAATATCATGCGAGAGAATCAATAAATGCATGGGGAAGATGATTTTTTTCTGCTGTAAGCTCATCAGTTTTATTTCATAATGTAGATATTAATATCTAATGACATCCATTGGTATGAAACAGAACTTTGTTTGTACAAGGCGGTGAAGTAGTGGCAAGGTTTACATATATATGCTAATTTCTTTATCAGAGGATTGGTCAGCAGTACTATCCTTGCAGATTCAAGTTTTGTGCTATAGACCTTATTGCTGGAGAATTATCCTGAAAGAGTAAAATAACAATGTAAAGGCCCTGCCATCAGCCCACCGAGCATCCTTTGCATTGCCTTGAGGAATTTCACAATTCAAGCAGCTAATAGGATCAAAGGACAAATTTCATTCAATAAATTACCTTTCATTTCCTTGCAGAATCTCATTTCCCTTCATCCAAGAGAAGGTTGCTCTTGGGGAAGCTTTTGGTTTACATTCAATGATAACCTCACCGCCCATACTAACAGATATTAATTTCTTCAAGTGGTTCATTGAAAAATCAGGCGCTGATGCTGGAAAGAAAGGGAAAACAATTATGTAGCAGAAAAAAATAAATACCCCTGCAATACACAATTCAAATGGTCACAGCATAAATTTACCTTGGCTGATTCTTCGGGATAAACACGAATGCGTTACCCAAAGTCTCGTTTTTTGGGCCTTAAGTTTAACACAACTGTTCCAAATAAAAGTTTATTAATTGCTTATCGTGTTCATAAAGTTGCAAATAAAGGAAACCCCAGGGTACAAAGTGAATTTTGAATCTCTAAACCCTCAAAGACTAAAAGAACATTCCACCCTTGAGATCATGAAGAACTGAAAACTGAACCACACTGATATGGCTTAAGGTTCTCCACAAAAATCCAATAGTTTCTTAGTAGTTTACCAAATCAAATTCATAGGCCCAGATATTGTTGGCGTGGCACATCTCATGGCGAGCGCTGTGAATTGCAGAAACGAAGACAAAGGAAAAGTTAGAAAAAAATGTTTTTTTAACTCTTGGAACAATTTACTACCTGCAGGAGTGAAACTCCCATCGTTTCATTGCTCCCTTTCTGGGCCTCCAAGTTTGAGTGTCATGTCAGGACCATAAATTACGTCATGAACAGAGTCCGTCTGACATGAATTACCAGCCCTAAATGGCTGTGGCGAGATTAATTTGTATTAACGGCACAAATCCAGCCATTTCATGACACACAATATGGAGGCTCACGACAAGATGGTAAGTTTTTGGGTTTTGCGAGGCTAACGGCGGATTGCAAATCATCCAGCAATTTGTGGTAAATCAGAACTCATGGCGTATTCTTCTTCACCACAAGTTGGTGTTTTCCAATGCACTAATAATGGTGGGCTTCATGAACTCACCATTATTTTTCCAGCAATTTCTGGGCCATAGCGACAGCACTGAAATTACCTGCTCTCACTGGGCATACTGTTGAAGTATTATTGAAAAGTACTGTGACCAACATTATTCAGGTAAAATTGCTGCAACTTTACATCATATTTGTTCCCTGTGGTTCAAAAACATCATCTTTTAGGATACTGAAGTTAGAAGTGAATGGAATAGTTCTTCAACTGCGAGTAACAGTGTTTGGAGGATGTACCCGTTCTGAGGCAATGCACCAAAATCCTTAAAATGAAGACTAAAAATGTAATTCCTCCCCCACCCCCACCAACTGATAGTCTTTTCTGGTCTGAAACCCCTTTGTCTCTCCATAAGGGACTTTCTTGGCTTACCCAACCTTTTACAAACTTTTCACACTCCTGTTCCCATCCTCTCCTCTGTCCCCCCTCTCCTTCATCCTCCCAACTCCTCCATCCCCGTCCTCCTCCCCATCTCCTCTGACCTTCCACATCTCTCTTTGAATATTTCCTCCTCTTATTCTACCATCCTTTGCCCCTGCCCACTTCTTCCTCCTCTTCTGTTCCGATTCTAGCCTTGCGGTGTAATTGTTCGCTGAAACTGACCCTCTGAAATTGAGTGACAGATCCTGAACGAGTCCCGAACCAAACTAATAGCAACATACAAATGTGGATAAATAAGTTGTTCTGGCTACTGTCGCTCTCAGTGTTCCATTTCTCAAGACGTACATGCACACAGTTCTGAAAAATATTCAGCTTCTATCAGAACAGTAAGAGCTCTCACTACAGGCTTGCACCACAATCATTTCACCACACAATACAATCTCTGATTTTACTTGTCTGATCAACAAGCTTTTCACAGCGCGCCATCACTTTCTTCGTCTCCTGTGTACTCATTTGTCAGGTAATATGGTACACAGGGTCTTTTTTTAGGTACTAAGATGTTTTTCATATGTCAAGTGTCTGGGCCACACTCACTTTCTCCACTGACTATCACTGTGTATTCATAAATAAAGAATATTAATTATATTGAATCTTAGGTACCTATTCTAGACATTGTCATGATTAATAGGAAGTTACTAATTATGAACCGCCTCCAAGCAGTTTGTTCAGTGGAATGCAGTATTTTGGTCCATATAGTAGGTACTATTTAGTATGGATGCCATATAACATTGCCAATGTAGTCTTCATTAAGATGCCGCTGTACTGTGAGAAGACCATGATCTTACACTTGAAATCCTACAAAACAAGGTGTCCATCATAATAGTGTTTAAGCTCGGCTCCGTAGTGGCCTTTATAACCACAGAAATCTATCAGCAAACATTCTTCACAGCAGCTGCCTATCATTTCAGTCTTATTTTTTAATAAAGTCAACAGGAAGATTCTGTGTCTTTTGGGGAAAGAGTATCTAGATTTATTATTCTTAACACAATCTTTTGTCTGCTTGGGATTATATACATGCACTAAGATAGGGTGCACCTATCCAGTGAAAAACTTTGAGAATTGTTATCGCTGAATTGTAAGCCACACATTAATATTTATGAGCACCTTTAAGATGCTGAAGGCGATTTCTATCTTCCTCCATGGGCGAGCTGATCCAGTAGTAAAGGTCAGGGGGGAGGAGATGCATCAGGAGAGGGGGACCCTACCCAGTGACTGATTGTGGACTGTGATATCTTTGTGGGGCCAGGAGAACATTCCTGCTCCTCCTGGCCTTAGAAAAATCTACCCCCTCCAAAAATAATTCAAGCCCATTTCTGGGCGAGCCACCGGCGGTCTCTCCAAGGACCACTGATTAGGCCACTTACTGCCTGACACAACTGGAAGGAGGGCATGGTGTGCACACCCTCCCCATTCTTAACCAGAAATTACAAAAGTGATCCTACAACCAGCGTAGGACCCTGATTTGCATATGTAAGCAGCCTTTTCGGGCCATCTTGAGATGTGCCTATTTATAGACCTGCCTGAAACTTGCATTAGGCATACTTTGCTTGGTTGTCCAAGAAGTGGAAGAAATGGCCTCTAGCTCAATTTTCAACTGCCGGCTGTCCGATTTTCAGGCGAAAAATGGATGGCCAGCAATTGAAAATCTCCCCCTTAATTGTTCTCGAATACCATATGGAATCTTTAATAACATTGCTTTGTGTTTATTAATAAAAATGGGTTCGATAGCTTTCTGGAGTCATATTGGGCCCAACCTTCCCCAGTGATTTGCGCCATTTTTTTGGAGCAGGCTGTTCTTTTTGGCTGAAGTTGAAAAACCACAGTTTCCCCGATCAATTTGCACCGGCGTATCTCAGTTAGTTACGATTTTTTTAGGTCAGTTTTTTTTTCAGCCAATCCAATTCTCGGTCCCCATTCTCCTGGTCCAGTCCCATTCTCAGTCCCCGGTTCGTTCACACAGAGAGAGAGAGAGAGAGAGAGAATTGGAGGTAAGTTGCCACATAGGTGTTTTTCAATTATTTTAATGTGTTGGGAGCTGGCTGTATGCTTCCGCTCGCATTGTGTCCCTGGTTACCATGGCAGCCCGATCTTTTTGGTACAGAGCAAGGCTCCACCCACAAAACTAAAGGGCCGTTTAGGCTGCGCCAAAATGAAGAAATCCAACGGGGAAACTTAGAATCTTTTTTTTTGGTCTACTTAGGCCCCCAAAAAATCGGGCGTAACTCTTCAAGTATGCCAAAAAAATGCTTTGGGGAAAATTGAGCCAAAATTGTTGCTGTTGACACTCAGAAAAAAGCATTCTTCTGGTATTGACAAAGGTTGCTAATTTCCAACATAGAATTAAACGTTGGCAATGGGTTTCCGAAATGGTTTTATTAACGTCAATTAGAGCCATTATTAACTTGTGCGCAATCTAATTAAACGTACCCATATTTCAGTTTCTGTAGATTTGCATGATACCTCTTGAAATGTAGCAAAAACACAACAGTGGATTTAGTGCCACATGGCTAGCATCCTCCTTTCCAAGGAGGAATGTGATTTTAAGACATATAAATAAAGAACTCTCAGAAGAAGACCATATCTGATGGCGAGGTTCTAGACAGCTAGAATGTCATATGAAAGCCCGATGATGGGGTGGTGTCGATGGATCTCGAGGGTCGATAGATATACATTACTGAAGTCAGTAAAGTGGTTGCAGATGATACTATGGTGACTGTTGTGACTAGAACTGTTCTGCCTATGACTGTGAAAGTCTGAGAAACCCTGGACTACTTCAGTACTGGAACATTACAATCATCTGACTGTGGGGGAAGTAGATTATTTGGCCTTTAGTTAAACAACAATGTTTGCTTACACTCAGAAAGTGACCGATATACAGGTTGAGGTTCATCCGTTTCCACAGAATTGTGGATGATCAGTTAGAGAGATGACAGTAATTCTATACCAGTGCAGGCTTCCCCAAGGTTTTGGATGCCATTGACTATATTCATTTGGAATAAGTTCATGCATATCAGACGGTGTAATATCAACCACCTGGATTTTCAAAAAGGAACAAATATGGAGATGGTTTATGATACATAGCAAATGACCAGATGTGAAAGTGTGCAGGATCAAAATATGACTTCCTTATCCTTGGCCATTTTGTTGTTGTTGAGAAAACAACAGGATAGGTCGATTCTCATAACAGGAACAAAGGAACAGGAGTAGGCCATTCAGCCCCTCGAGCCTGTTCCGTCATTCAATGAGATCATGGCCGATCTGTATCTTAACTCCACCCACCCACCTTGGCTCCTTATCCTTTTATACCTTTGTTTAGCAAAAATTATCAATCTCAGATTTAAAATGATGAATTGAACTAGCATCTAGCGTTTTTGTGGGAGAGTGTTCCTCACTTCTATCATCCTCTACATGAAGAAGTTTTTCCAAACTTCTCTCCAGAATGGCCTTGTCCTAGATTCTCCATTCGGAAAAAAATTCTCTCGACCCGATCAATTACTTTCAAAATCCTAAAAACCTCAATCAAATCATCCCTTAACCTTCTATTTTCCAGGGAATACATGCATGGTGTATGTAATCTAACCCTTTCAGCCCGGGTAACATTCTGGTGAATCTGCATTGCACTCCTTCCAAGGCAAATGCTTTCCAAGTTGCGGTGCCCAGAACTGTCCAGCACCTCGAGTCTCGTCGCCGAGAGCATGCAGAAATCAAGCGCAGGAGGCGGAAAGAGCGTGCGGCAAACCCGGTCCCACCCACCCTTTCCCTCAACGACTATCTGTCCCACCTGTGACAGGGACTGTGGTTCTCGTATTGGACTGTTCAGCCACCTAAGGACTCATTTTAAGAGTGGAAGCAAGTCTTCCTCGATTCCGAGGGACTGCCTATGATGATGATGCCCAGAACTGTACACAATATTCCAGATGTGGTCTAACCAGGGCTTTGTCTAGCTGTAGCTGCAGCAAAGCTTCCTCTCCTTTATATTCTAGCCCTCTAGTTATAAAGGCTAACATTCCAGTAGCGTTTTTGAATATTTTATGTACCTGAATACCACAATTTTACGATATAGATTACACATAGATAGAAATAAAAGATAATACAGGATCAATCTTACTCATAGTGGTAGTCTACAGACCACCTAAGAGTGGAAAGGAGGTGGAGGAAGAAATATGCAAATAAATTAGGATAAATTAGAGTAAAAAACATAGAATAATAGCCATGGAGGATTTCAACTACCCTGAAAGTAATTGGCCAGAAGTGGTAGGTAAAGGGAATAAGGAAATTGAGTTCCTACAACATGTATAGGACTCTTTTCTAACCAGTATGTAAGAAGCCTAAAAAGGGAGGATTCACTACTGGATCTGGCAGATAAGTGAAGTAAAAGTAGGGGAACATCTAGGCAACAGTGACCATAATATCATAATATTTAAGATAATAATTGAGAAGGACGTAAGTATGACGGAGACTAGGGCAACAGACTGGAGGAAAGCCAATTTTGAGCAGCTGAGAATAGAATTTAGAAAAATAAAATAGACAAAATTGGCAAACAATGATGCAGAACTGTAATGGGAAACATTTAAAATGGTGTTTAACAGAATCCAGGAAAAATATATTCCACTAAAAAAACATAACAAACTAAACATTAATGAGACACCATGGATGACTAAAGATATAAGGAAAAGATTGAGGGCAAAGAAAGAGGCATACACGAAGTACATGGACAGCAGGGGAGAGCATGACAAGGGAGAATATGATGAGATTAGGAGAGAAGTTAAAAAAAAAAATTAGGATGGCAAAGAAGAACTATTAAGATTTAATTATCAAAGAGCATAAAACAAAACCGTAAAATATTCTACCAGCACATAAATTTTTTTTTAAAAGTCAAATTGGGAATCGGGCCACTAAGGATAAAATCACAGTCAGCGATAGAGAAATGGCAGAAATATTAAATAATTACTTTGCTTCAGGGAAACAGATCTGGTAGACCTGACTTCAGAAGATGAGATTAGAAATGATAATCGTGCATTTAAAATAAAAAGGAGGAATATTCAACAAATTAATCAAACACAAAATCAAAGAGAATAAATCCCCTGGTCTGGGCGGATTATATTTGAGCATTTAAAACAATCTAGGGAAAAATAGCAGAGGTACTATTACACATATTTAATAATTTGTTAGAAGAACTGGTGGTTAGTTAATGTAATACTGATACTTAAGAAGTGGGATAGAACATGTCCAGGAGCAATGGACCAGTAAAGCTCACTGCTTGGTTTGTTTCAATACCTCACACTTATCTGTGTTGAAATTCATTTGCCAATTATATGCCCATTTAGCAAGTTTATTAATGTCTTCTTGTAATTTGTTGCAGTCCTCCTCAGTATTGACTATTTGTTGTCATCTGCAAATTTAGAAATTGTGTTTTTGATTCCAAAGTCTAAATTGTTAATATAAATGATGAACAGCAGTGGTCCCAGCACTGATCCTTGTGGAACACCACGACCCACCTTCTGCCCCTGTGAATAGCTGCCCTTTACCCCTAATCCATTATCTATTATTGAAGGAAAAATAATGGAATCCCGACTAAAGGAGGAAATAGAAAAACATCTAGAAACCAAAAATATAATAATGAATAGTCAAGCAAGGCTTGCTTAGCCAACCTCGCTGAATTATTTGAAGAGGTAACAGAGTAAGTAGACAAGGGTAATGCAGTAGATGTAATTTATATAGATTGCATAGATTATATAGATGTCCAAAAGGCCTTCAATAATAGATTCATGAATAATGTCAGAGAATGCAGAGTCATGGAACAAGTAGCAGAATGGATCGCTCGCTGGCTTCGAGACAGAAAGCAGGGAGTAGGGGTAAAGGGTAGCTATTCACAGGGGCAGAAGGTGGGTGGTGGTGTTCCACAAGGATCAGTGCTGGGACCACTGCTGTTCACCATTTATATTAACAATTTAGACTTTGGAATCAAAAACACAATTTCTAAATTTGCAGATGACAACAAATAGTCAATACTGAGGAGGACTGCAACAAATTACAAGAAGACATTAATAAACTTGCTAAATGGGCATATAATTGGCAAATGAATTTCAACACAGATAAGTGTGAGGTATTGAAACAAACCAAGCAGTGAGCTTTACTTCTAGAGGGATAGAATTGAAAAGTAGAGGAGTTATGCTAAACTTGTATCAAATCTTGGTGAGCCCATACTTGGAGGCACTGGGGAGGGTGCGAAGTTATACCTATCGGGAAAGGATGAACAGGCTGGGTCTCTTTTCTCTTGAAAAGACAAGGCTGAGGGGTGACCTAATAGAGGTCTTTAAAATTATGAAAGGTTTTGATTGAGTGGATACAGAGAGAATGTTTCCACTTGTGGGGAAGAGCAAATCTAGAGGCCTTCGATATAAGATAGTCACCCAGAAATCAAATAGGGAATTTAGAAGCAACTTCTTTACCCAAAGGGCAGAGAGATTGTGGAACTTGCTGCCACAGGGAGTGGTTGAGGTGAATTGTATCGATGCGTTTCAGTGGAGGCTAGATAACTATTTGAGGGAGAAGGGAATAGAGCAGCAACAACTTGCATTTATATAGCACCTTTAACATAGTGAAATATCCCATGGTGCTTCACAGGAGTATTATGAGATTAAAAAATTGACACCGAGCCACTTCAGTACTGGGGCAGGTTCAGAAACTGGATTGGAGGGATTCAAATTTGGAGTTCCAGGAAAGGGAGGTTGGAGATGGGGCAGTAGTTTGCAAGGATTGAGGGATCATGGTTGATTTTTTGAGGAGACGGGTGATGAAGGCTGATTTGAAGGAGATGGGGACAGTACCTGAGGAGAGAGAACCCGTTAACAATATCAGCTAAAATGGGAAAGAAAAAAGACCTGGATTAAAATAGTGCCTTTCATGACCACCGGACGTCTCAAAGCGCTTTACAGCCAATGAAGTGCTTTTGGAGTGTAGTCACTGTTGTAATCGGTGTTCTAGGGAGCCAAGAAAGGAAGTTGGGTGGTCAGCAGTTTAGGGAGAATATAGTCAAGGAAGCAGGAAGTGGGTCTCATGGACAAGGTGAACTCGAAGAGGGCATGAGGTGAGATAGGAGAGCAACTGGAGAAAGATGCAAGTTCAGGGCTTGGGCAAGGTTTGTGATGGGGCCTCAACTATTCACTACATTTATTAATTCCTTAAATAACACAATAGAAAGCCATATATCTAAATTTGACAATTACACAAAGATTGGTGGTATCATAAATTGTGCAGACGGAGCATAAAATGACAAACAGACATTCATAGATTAAATGAGTGGGCAAAACAGTGGCAGATGGATTTCAACTCAGGTAAGTGTGAGTTAATTTATTTTGGACCCAAGAAAGGATAGACCCGAGTAGTATTTAAATGGTAACAAGCTAGGAACAGTGGCAGTCCAAAGAGATTTAGTAGTCCATTATCACAAATCATGACAGTGACATACAATTGCATAGAATATACAACGCAGAAACATGCTATTTGGTCCAACCGGTGTTTATTTGGTCCAACTCGAGCCTCCTCCCATCCTTCCTCATCTAACTCTATCAGCAGAATCTTCTCTTACAACTGCACTGATCAACACCCCACTGTCCAGTCTTTGGCCCTCCATTCACCAGGGCATTTCTGCAGTCACCGATCTGCTCAGCCACACCCTCACCACCACCTTTGATGCCCTTGTCCCTGCTAAAACAATTACTCTCTCACCCTGGCCGTTCCCCCTGCTACAACCCCGATCTTTGCTCCCTTAAATACAAAGGACGCAGACTTGAACAGATATGGTGGATAACTGGTTTAGTCATTCACTGCTAGATCTGGCTGGGCCACATAAAGCACTATCGGGCCCTACTCTCGACTGCTAAAATCACTCACTATTCCAGAATCATTCTGGAATGTAAAGATAAACACCGGCTTCTATTCTCCACTGCTACCAGTATTTTTAAACATCTCTCCACAGTCTCCACCCTCACCTCCGACAATGTGTGAGGAGCTCATGGACTTCTTTGTCTCTAAGATTGAGACCATCCGTTCAGCCGCCTCTGCCTCTTCCCTTCCTTCCCCTAGCCCACCGGGTCAAACTTCCTCTGGGGATCCCCCCAGTCTTGGCCCTGACCTCGCATTTTTCTCCAGCTTCTCTCCAATCTCCCCTTATGATCTTTCTGAGCTGATCCTGTCCATGAGACCCAGTTCATGCTCTCTTGACCCTATTCCCATCAAACTGCTGATGATCCAACTTCCTTTTCTGGTTCCCATGTTAGCTGACATTGTTAACAGTTCTCTCTCCTCCGGTACTGTCCCTCTCTCCCCCAAATCTGCCGTCATCACCCCCCTCCTCAAAAAAACAACCCTTGACCTCTCCGTCCTTGCAAACTACTGCCCCATCTCCAGCCTCCCTTTCCTCTCCAAAGTCTTTGACTGTGTTGTTGCCTCCCAAATCTGTGCCCATCTTTCCCCCAACTGCTACATGTTTGAATCCCTTCAATCAGGTTTCCCCTCCTGCATCCAGGACCGAAACAGCTTTCATCAAACTCACAAATCACATCCTTTGTGACTGTGACAAAGGTAAACTATCCCTCCTCGTCCTTCTTGACTTGTCTGCAGCCTTTGACACAGTTGACCACTCCATCCTCCTCCAACGCCTCTCCACCGTCGTCCAGCTGGGTGGGACTGCACTCGCCTGGTTCCATTCTTAACTAGCCAGAGAATCACCTGCAATGGCTTCTCTTCCTGCCCCCACATCATTACCTCTGGTATCCCCCAATGATCTATCCTTGGCCCCTCCGTCCTATTTCTCATCTAAATGCTGCCCCTCGGCGATATCATCCGAAAACACGGTGTCAGTTTCCACAAGTACATTGATGACACCCAGCTCTACCTCACCACCACTTTTCTCGACCCCTCCACAGTCTCTAAGTTGTCAGACTGCTTGTCAGACATCCAGTTCTGGATGAACGTAAATTTTCTCCAATTAAATATTGAGAAGACCGAAGCCATTGGCACTGAAATGGCGATTGGCATCCGACCTCCAAAAGAAATCTGCACTTAGCTGGTCCGAGGCCCCCTGTGAAAACCTGCGTTGTCTTGCTGTGGAATTGAGTGCAGCGCAGTGACCCAGGGAGCCCAGGGACGCACCCTGTGCGTAAACGTACCTGGGATCACATTGGGCGCTGCACCAATCAGGAACCAGAGATCTCCCATGCCCATTCATGATTTTTTAGTTTCACTTACCCCAGTTATATTAACAAATCAGTCTCTCATTCTTGGTATATTTTTTTCATTCATTGTTTCATCCATCAAGTTATTGTTATGTCTTCGGATGCTCTGATAATGACTCCAAGAGGCAAAGTATTGCACTTGAATTGTAGTGATCTTAGTCCATTTAATATAACTCCAGAGTGAGGATACCATATGGTGGACTCCCTTTTATACCTGGGTACCTGTGGTGTACAGGTGACCCCTGGGCCTCCACCAGTTGCACCCTCTGGTGGTGCCAGCATAGTGTATACAGTGTGAACCTTGTTGATGGTACCTTCGGTAAACAAGTCCATCTTATGCAACTATACAGTGACTACACAGCGAGTATATCGATAGTATACATATATAATAGTTATTATTTAAACTGAGAAAGATTGCAAAGTGCTGCAGTACAGCGGGACCTGGGGGTACTTGTGCATGAAACACAAAAGGACAGTATGCAGGTACAGCAAGTGATTAGGAAGGCCAATGGTATCTTGGTCTTTATTGCAAAGGGGATGGAATATAAAAGCAGGGAAGTCTTGCTACAGCTATATAAGGTATTGGTGAAGCCACACCTGGAATACTGCGTGCAGTTTTAGTATCCATATTTACGAAAGGATATACTTGCTTTGGAGGCAGTTCAGAGAAGGTTCACTAGATTGATTCCAGGGATGATGGGGTTGACTTATGAGGAAAGGTTGAGTAGGTTGGGCCTCTACTCATTGGAATTCAGAAGAATGAGAGGTGATCTTATCGAGACTTACAAGATTATGAGTGGGCTTGACAGGGTGGATGCAGAGAGGATGTTTCCACTGATGGGGGAGACTAGAACTAGAGGCACGATCTTTGAATAAGGGGCCGCCCATTTAAAACAGCGATGAGGAGAAATTCCTTCTCTCTCAGGGTTGTGAATCTGTCGAATTCGCTGCCTCAGAGAGCTGTGGAAGCTAGGATGTTGAATAAATTTAAGACAGAAATAGATGGTTTCTTAATCGATAAGGGGATAAGGGGTTATGGGGAGCGGGCGGGGAAGTGGAACTGAATCCATGATCGGATCAGCCATGATCGTATTGAATGGTGGAGCAGGCGTGAGAGGCCGTATGGCCTACTCCTGCTCCTATTTCTTATGTTCTTATCTTCTTATTGTCTATATAATTAATTGGATATAGATATTTATTTTGAAGATTTTAATTATGACAGGTGTATATTTCCAGCTGCTGCATATCCACCTTCTCCTTGCGCGGTGCAAACAGGCTCCTGTGTCTGTTTGCATCAGCTGTAAAATGTTCCCACGTAATTGGCAATTAGCTCAACTCTGTGCCGGAAATAAGGATTTCAAGGTCACAGAGGATGATCTGTCAGGTCAGAACTTGGCAGATCGCAAGTTCGGGATTTAGTGCATGTGCTTGATCTTGAACTTGCGGCCAATTTCAAAGGCAGTATGGCAGCGCACTCAGAGTATGCTGTTAGACCAACCGCAAATTCTGCCCCTTTGTCTTCGCTCCCGCCACAAACACCGTTCCATAGTCACCAACTCCACCACTCTCCCTCGCTTCTGTCTGAGGCTGAACCAGATTGTTCACAACATTGAGGTCATATTTGAACCGGATTGAGTTTCCGACCACATATCCATACCATAACTGAGACCGCCTATTTCCACCTCTGTATTATCATCCGACTCCGCCCCTGCCTCAGCTCATCTGCTGCTGAAAACCTCATTCATGCCTTTGTTACGTCTAGACCTCTATATTCGACTATTCCAAAGCACTCCTGGCTGGCCTACCACATTCTAACCTACATATACTTCAGGTCATCCAAAGCTCTGTTGTCCATGTCATCACTCTCACCATGTCCTGTTCACCCATCACCCCTGTGCTCGTTGACCTACTTTGGCTCCTGGTTCAGCAACGATTCAATTAAAAAATTCTTATCCTTGTTTTCAAATCCCTCCTTGGCCTCGCCCCTCCCTATTTCAATAACCTTCTCAAGCCCCACAACCTCCCCCACCCCCGCCCCCCAAGATATCTGTGCTCCTTTAAATCTGGCCTCTTGAGCACCCCTGATTTTAATCACGCCAGCATTGGTGGCCGTGCCTTTAGCTGCCAAGGCCCTAAGCTCTGGGATTCTCTCCCTAAACTTCTCCTCCTCTCTACCTCTCTTTCCCCTTTTAAGACATGCCTTAAAACCTATTTCTTTGACAAAGCTTATGGTCATCTGCCCTAATATCTCCTTATGTGGCTCACTGTAAAATTATCTTTGTAAAGTTCCTGTGAGGCACTTTGTGACATGTTACCATGTAAAAGCACGATAGTTCGACCTCAAATATGCTCTCCTCAAAAAAACCAACCTTCGATCCCTCCGTTCTTGCAAACTAACGCCCCATTTCCAAACTCCCTTTCCTCTCCAAAGTCCTTGAATGTGTTGTCGACTCCCAAATCTGTGTCCGTCTTTCCCGCAACTCCATGTTTGAATCACTCCAATCCGATTTTCGCGCCTGCCACAGTACCGAAACGGCTCGCATCAAAGTCACAAATGACATTCTTTGTGACTGTGACAAAGGCTAACTATCCCTCCTCATCCTTCTTGACTTGTTTACAGCTATTGACACAATTGAACACTTTATCCTCCCCCAACGCCTCTCCACCATTGTCCAGCTACGTGGGACTGCACTCGCCTGGTTCCATTCTTAGCTATCTAATTGTTGCCAGAGAATCACTTGCAATGACTTCTCTTCCCACCCCCGCATGGTTACTTCTCGTGTCCCACAAGGATCTGTCCTTAGCCCCTCCTATTTCTCATCTACATGTTGCCCCTTGGCGACATCATCTGAAAACATAGCGCCAGTTTCAATATGTACACTGATGATACTCAACTCTCCCTCACTACCACTTCTGTCAACCCCTCTACGGTCTCTAAATTGTCAGACTGCTTGTCTGACATGCAGTTCTGGATGTGCAGAAATTTTCCCCAATTGAACATTGGGAAGACTGAAGCCATTTTTTTCGGTCCCCGCCACAAACTCCATTCCTTAGCCCCTGACTCCATCTTTCTACGTAAACTTGAGGCGATCTCGCTGTGCTCGCTGACCTACATCGCCTCCCGGTTAAGCAACGCCTTGACTTCAAAATTCTATCCTTATTTTCAAATCCCTCCATGGCCTTGCCCCTCCCTATCTCTGTAATCTCCTTCAGCCCCACAACCCCCAGAGATGTCTGTGCTCCTCTAATTATTCCCTCTTGAGCATCACTGATTGTAATCGCTCAACCATCGGTGGCCGTGCCTTCTGCTGCCTCGGCCCCAAGCTCTGGAACTCCCTCCCTAAACCTCTCCACCTCTCTACCTCTCTTTCCTCCTTCAAGTCACTCCTTAAAATCGACCTCTTTGAGCAAACCTTTGGCCACCTGCCCTAATTTCTCCTTACATGGCTCAGTGTGAAATCTTTTGTCTCATAATACTCCTGTAAAGCGCCTTAGGACACTTTACTACATTAAAGGTGCTATATAAATACAAGTTGTTTTTGTTATTGATACCACTAGTCACTTCCTTCCAATTCGAGCACATATCCATTTTCTCTACTCTCCGTCTTGTACCACCGAACCAATCTCGTAATCAGGGTAATACCTTTCCATGAATTCCATGAGCTTTAATTGTAGTTAACAGTCTCTTATGTTGAGCCTCTTCTGGAAGTCCATATCGTAACTTTTGCATTCCAATGAGAAAACCTCCTTCCTAATTTATTAATTAAAATAACAATCCTGCCAGAACATCCAGTTTAACAATGGCAGAGTGAATAAAGTTAACTTTGATTTGTCATCTAAATTCTTTTTATACTGCAAAAATATCAGCAATGCAAACAACACAAATATTGTTTATGAAACTTGATTTCAAATTCTCTACTGATAGATAAGTTGTATTCCCTGAAGGTGATAACATCTCAAAACCTTCCAAGAGACATTCTCTTCTCTTCAGGCGCTTCTTCAAAAAGTGTAGTTTGGTTCATTGACATGACCTACCCTGGTCTCCAGTTGTCTTGGTTAACCCTTGCCACTGGACCAAGACCTCGCTCTGTCAAGCCCGTGTGGTGGTTGGTGTGCAACGGTCACCCCACGTTAAAAAAAATCCACGCACAGGCATCTTCCACCCTTCAGGATGCATTTCGGGACCTGGAATATTAGGTCCTTCATTGAAACATCTGTGAACTCATCCCTTTTTGGTGTGAAAGCAAGTCATCCTCACCTCGAGGGACTGCCTACGATGATGATTTACAGAATGCACAACATCACCATGGTTGAAAAGAAATCCAACCTTGTTTTCTTCTTCTGTCCAAAGTCATTAAAGTACCTCCTAATACCTTTTCTATGAGCTGCCATGCTGTCTGTCCAAGAGCCTGTATTACATGAGAACAAGTAACTTTTGCATTCCAATGAGAAAACCTCCTTCCTAATTTATTAATTAAAATAACAATCCTGCCAGAACATCCAGTTTAACTGTGGCAGAGTGAATAAAGTTAACTTTGATTTGTCATCTAAATTCTTTTTATACTGCAAAAATATCAGCAATGCAAACAACACAAATATTGTTTATGAAATTTGATTTCAAATTCTCCACTGATAGATAAGTTGTATTCCCTGAAGGTGATAGCATCTCAAAACCTTCCAATAATAATTGGATTAAGAACAATCAAAATATGAAGCTTATGTAAAATTACAGAAGAGAATTTGGAAGTCTACATAATTACTGCAAAGACAGGAATTGCTGGACATATTTAAAATTTCTTTGCAGTGATAATTCATGTTATGTTAATGCCTTGACTATATGTCTATTAGATGTGTGTTGGCACCCAGTGCAAGAGAAAAAATAATTGCTCAATAAGAGATCAAAAGAAATTTTATTGTTATTTTGTTTGTTTTCTAAATTTTATATACAACTACCTTTCTGCAACAAAGTCACAAAAAAGATCTTAATTGCAGCTGTATACTTGGCCAGATCCACCCTTAAATGCCATGTCTTTTATCTGTCCACTGAAGTGATCCCAGTTCAACCTCTGCTGTAACCATCATACTGCACATCCCTCCATTTCTCAAGAAACCAATTAGACAAAAATAACTCTGACCTTAAAGCTTCTTTTAAAACCGTCACCGTGTCATATTTTTCACTTGCAACAAGAAGCTATAAGTTGTGCTTTTGTGAATCTATGTAACATTGGTGAATGGTGTGGAAAATTGGCTTGAAATTGATCTTTTTCTTCATTGTATTTCTAACTTAGCATTGCAATTTATAAACTAAACATCAGATCAATTGCTCACACAGCTTCATCAATATATTCTTTGCTCAGTACATCAATTCTAATGTTTTAAGAGATGCAAGAAAGCACCTGTCTGTTGGGTATTTGAGATTCTAAAAGAGTTTCAAACAGTCAAGTAGATCAAGTCCACCTCACTCAAGTGAGGGAAACGTTATTATTTACAGCAAGCCTGCTCCTAGTGGTAGGAGAATGCAATGATGTGGTGACGCCATTCTACCCTACTGCCAAAAATGGATTACAAAGTCGCTGGAGAAATACCACCAACGATGTCTCTGCAAGATCCTACCACAACGACTATCTGTCCCACCTGAGGCAGGGACTGTGGCTCTCATATTGGACTGTTCAGCCACCTAAGGACTCATTTTAAGAGTGGAAGCAAGTCTTCCTCGATTCCGAGGGACTGCCTATGATGATGAGGATAACAATAACCAATCTGCAACCATTGATCTGTCCTTCTGGTTGAAGGAGCACAGTGTGGAACTCTTTAGGAAGCAAAGATAACAATATAAAGAGGAGGGGAAATTATTTTAAGATATTATTGGGAAGATAAGAGTTTCAATTTGGTAACATAGATACAACTTTTATGAATTATATCCGTATCAGCCATGGAATACCTCAAACATTGACACAAGCATTGTTAAAGTGTATCTGTGACAGCGTAAGTGCATTTATCAGTGAATGAAATTATTCTTACCTATAACTCGAAGCTCAGCACTGACATAAATTAATCCATGTTTGTTTTCAGCCAGGCACTGATACATGCCAGAATCTGACAAGTTAACAGCACGGATAGTAAGTGCTCCTTTTTCTACTTGAATTCTTTCCTGTAAATGAGAAAACAATGAGGCTTCTTATTTCAATGAATATTAATGTCCATTTATGGTTTTACTTACTGTCTTAGTAAAAGTACAATTTTAATGAGAACATCTTTTATTTTGTTTGATTATTTTCCACGTAAACTGCTCCAATTGTTCCCAGTCATTTAAGTCAAAATTTCCCGTATGGTTACTTATGTCTATCATGTAGTATAGTGATGACCTTTAGTAATTCTACTGATTAAAAACCAGTAATACTTCATTCTGACATTTCAGTAATTGTAATGCTACATTTGATGAGTTCAGCTTAATATTAGAAAAGAACATGCATGCTAATAACTTTACTATTCCCAACTTCATTTCTTGCTGCAATGGATGTAATTTAAACACAGACACCGTCTGCTCGAGGCTTGTATCTATCAGGAAACATTACCATGGATCAGATGAACAGATTAACATTTATCAGCTTCTGTATGTTCATTCTAAATTACTTTATGGCAGTAATACTGAGATGACTTCTTAGAATATCCTACCTCTATTATAAGGGGTTCACCATTTTTCAGCCATCTGTGGGCAGGTTTTGGCTCTCCACTTGCCTTACAGACCCACTGCAGACTTTCTTCAATGGGCACGTAAGCATCAGTTATGTTTCGGATCCAGTTCGGCCGTGCTGTGTGCAAAAGGGACGAAAAGTTTAAAATGTGAAGTCTTCCAAGCAGAAAATCTACAGCAATAAACACAGCTTATAAATTGGAATTTGTCACAAATATATTTTTAATTCATTTGCATTTTTCCCTGCCTCAGGCAATATCCTGTCAGAATTCCAAAAAATGTATTACATAAAACCCCAGCCGTGACATTTATTTTTAACAGCTAACTGCCAGTGTTCCAAATCAATGTTTGTGATGTGATGCTCAGAAATATGCGATTTAATTGAAAGAGAAAATGCAGCCTGCAAAAATCTATTACAGATTGTTAGCACCCACTACCATTGAACTATGAACTGAGAAAGTTATGACACTTCATTAAATTTCAATGCGCAGTAAATTATTACTCTATGACCATTTAACCTGCAGCCAGCAGAGATAGATTATTTTCACGTACGAATTGGGGCATTATTTAGTTCGAATGCTGTTGCTCCACTGATGTGCACTCCTATTAAAGTCCCTATTAATGTAGCTTACAGAGCGACAAATTTGCTGGAGTTCTTTGAGGATGTAATGAACAGGGTGGATAAAGGGGAACCAGTGGATGTGGTGTATTTGGATTTCCAGAAGGCATTTGACGAGGTGCCACATAAAAGATTACTGCACAAGATAAAAGTTCACGGGGTTGGGGGTAATATATTAGCATGGATAGAGGATTGGCTAACTAACAGAAAACAGAGAGTCGGGATAAATAGTTCATTCTCTGGGGTGCCACAGGGATCAGTGCTGGGACCCCAACTATTTACAGTCTATATTAACAACTTGGAAGAAGGGACTGAGTGTAACGTAGCCAAGTTTGCTGACGATACAAAGATGGGAGGAAAAGCAATGTGTAAGGAGGACACAAAAAATCTGCAAAAGGACATAGACAGGCTAAGTGAGTGGGCAAAAATTTGGCAGATGGAGTATAATGTTGGAAAGTGTGAGGTCATGCACTTTGGCAGAAAAAATTAAAGAGCAAGATATTATTAAAATGGAGAAAGATTGCAAAGTGCCGCAGTACAGCGGGACCTGGGGGTACTTGTGCATGAAACACAAAAGGATAGTATGCAGGTACAGCATGTGATCAGGAAGGCCAATGGTATCTTGGCCTTTATTGCAAACGGGATAGAGTATAAAAGCAGGGAAGTCTTGCAACAGCGATATAAGGTATTGGTGAGGCCAGACCTGGAATACTGCGTGCAGTTTTGTTTTCTATATATACGAAAGGATACACTTGCTTTGGAGGCAGTTCAGAGAAAGTTCACTAGGTTGATTCCAGGGATGAGGGGTTTGACTTATGAAGAAAGGTTGAGTTGGTTGGGACTCTACTCATTGGAATTCAGAAGAATGAGAGGTGATCTTGTCAAAACGTATAAGATTATGAGGGGGTTTGACAAGGTGTATGCAGAGAGGATGGATGTTTCCACTGATGGGGGAGACTAGAACTAGAGGGCATGATCTTAGAATAAGGGGCCGCCCATTTAAAACTGAGATGAGGAGAAATTTCTTCTCTCAGAGGGTTGTAAATCTGTGGAATTTGCTGCCTCAGAGAGCTGTGGAAGCTGGGACATTGAATAAATTTAAGACAGAAATAGACAGTTTCTTAATCAATAAGGGAATAAGGGGTTATGGGGAGTGGGTAGGGAAATGGAGCTGAGTCCATAATAAACAGATCAGCCATGATCTTATTAAATGGCGGAGCAGACTCGAGGGGCCATATGGTCTACTGTTCCTATTTCTTATGGTCTTATGAATATGTAATGTTCAATTTGTCAGTAGAGCCAACAGACAAAATAGATCTTGTTATTTGTATGTTAAATGAATTTTAAAATGAGAAGAAGAATGATTGACAGTCAGAAACATATTACAAGCAATAACAAAGCAGCAACAAAATGTACTCATTCATATTGTTTAAATTCATGTCATTTTCAGCATCTTTCTGTGAAGGATTGGCCATGTTAAATGCTGTCACAAAGGGCTCAATTTTCCCCAATGCCATTTTTTGGCGTATTTGAAGAGTTACGCCCGTTTCTTTGGAGCCTGACTACTACCAAAAAAAAATGGAAGTTTCCCCGTTGTAATTTTTGAAATTGGTGCCACGCAGCCCATCCTTCAGCTTCGGGGGAGTGGAGCCCAAGGTCTGGGCCAAAAAAAGGAGGCCCCACCTTCTGTGTATGCGCAAAAAAAAATGATGTTTCTCCGTGACTGGTATGGGCGCGCATGCCCAGTACACCTCCTGGTCTGCATTCGGCCATTTTTAAAGAAGCCAGTTGTGTGTGAGAACTTTTATTCTGAGTGCAAAAAATCAATGCTGCAATATGCAAGGATCAAGAATTTCTCAGAGGATGAAGTGGGGCCCTGGTTACTGTGATTGAGAGCAGATGGCACGAACTGGACACTAGTAGAGGTCAAATAAAAGTTTCACCTCAAGAAATGAAGAAACGCTGGAACCAACTTGCAGAAGATTACTGTGCAATGGTGAGCACCCCGAGGTCTGGGGGCCAGAGCAAAAAGAAGTGGCAGGACCTTGGTCAAGTAGTTAGTGTAAGTAATATTTTCATTTCTTCACTGGAATTGCAATTGTAAATGTGACCATCTGTATATGTCCCACCCAGCAGAAAGACACCCTCTCTAAAATGTTGTATTTTCATCTTTGCAGAGGAAGGTGGCACACAACAAAAGGGAAAGAACTCGAACAGGAGGAGGCCCGGCAAATCTTCACCCACTGACACCCTTGGAAGAGAGGGTCGCTGATTTGATGGGTCCTGCCTGGAGAAAAGTAACCACCACTGCACAAGCTGGGCCCACACTCGAGGGAGAGGGTAAGTCCTGCAAATTCCACAGTCTGGCTTTGCTAAATGTTAAGTACTGCGTGGGCTAGCCAGGCTTCGGTTCATGGGGATATCTCCGTCAGCTACGCTTCGGTTGATGCAATGTGCTATCATTCATCGTGGTCCTTCAAATCAGCCTGCTGCCTGTGCTGTGTGAGCCTACTCATACCACCCACCCTGCCCCCTCCTCTGCTGCTAACCATTTGTCTGTTCTGTTATATTTTGCAGAACTTGAGGCCAACCCTGACGAGGCCGATGCAGAACAAGATTCAGACACGGACGAGCCTGGAGAGGAGAACATCTTCCAATTCCACCTTCGAGACCAAGAGCATGGGGGGAAGGGGGAGGGGGAGTGGGAGGGGGAGGATGAAGCCCCCACTGTTGCACTCACTCTGGAGGAGGTGCTGGTGCTGCCCATTGAGGTGCCAGTCCCTTTCCTTAGTGGTGCGAGTGTTGAGTTACTCCATGGTTTCCCACTAAAGCTGCAGGTCCCAGTGGGATGCAGTGAGTCACACTCAGGGTGAGATGGGGAAGGAGAACTCGACAGCACTCTCCTGAGGTGCAGGATCTCACAGATGTGGTTCACATGATGGAGAGCATTGACCTGACCCGATCACTCCTGGACACTATCAGTGGGCTGGGTGATGAGGTATCGGGACTGCCGGGAGAAGTAACAACACTCTCACGAGAAATGGGAACACTGTCCGTAGAACATGAGGGAGGGAATGTTGGAGGTAGTTGAGACACTGTCGGGGCACATGAGGGGGGGAATGTCAGAAGGAGCTGCTGCACTCTGGAACACGCCCAGACCCTGCGGCCATTGACAGAATTAACTGCCACTCCCACTCCAATCCCCAGACCAGCCTCTGAAGAGGTCCAAGCCTGGCCCCTCCACATTACCGCCTGCCCACGCCCCCCATCAAGAATTGTGCATTACACGAGATGCTTGAAAGAATAAGCTTGGTACCAACCCGAGAAACACTGCACCACTGCCTGCGGGAAGGGGTGGAGTCAACAAGCCCAAGTGCAGCGGGCGGTCTTAGAATGAGGTAGAGGAGAGATGGGTGCAGCCTTTCTCTGCTGCGGCTGCTGTTGTTATTGTTGCTGTTATTGTTGTAACTATTCTCAAATTAAAAGTTTTTTGTTATGATGTAAATTTACAAGTTTAAAAATTTGTAAGTGATTTTAACTGAATAGTTTAAAGTTTGACACAAGAATATTTTTATTAAAGTTAAGTTAAGTACAAACAAGTGTTAACATTTTGAATAAAATATATATTTTAAATTATAACTGAATCATTTACATTATTTGTTCCATTATTAACACAACATTACCGAACAGCTGCAAACAGTAAACATGGTCCATGTGGAATAGTTGTCGCTGAGCCCTCAAACAGTAAAGTGTTCACGGATGAGCTGCTGGCACAAGGCTCGAGCAATTGTTAAAGGGGCTCGACGGCCCGCCCTCCTCCGCCGTCGTGCTCCGGGTTCAGGTCGTTGCATGGCTTCCTTGTCGTCCTCCTCGTCTTCCTCCTCATCATCAGCCACTCTCACCTCAGGTGGGTCTTTTACTACCAGCTACTGTTGCCTCATGATGGCTAGGTTGTTCAGTATGCAGCACACAACAGTGAACTGACCGACAATCTCGGGCGTATTGCAAATAGCATCCGGAATGGTATAGGCATCGGAAACGCTGCTTCAAGATATCAACGATCCTCTCTATTATGCTGCGCATTGCAATGTGCGACATGTTGTATTCCTGCTCAGCTTCCATCCAGGTTAGGCGTAGGGGTATCATGAACCAGGTGGCGAAGCCGTATCCTTTGCCCCCCCAGCAGCCAGCTCGGCCCTTCTGGCTGCTGCTGAAACATGGCAGATATGGCGCTCTCGCGTAGGATGAAAGCATCATGGGTGTACCTTGGGGAAGCCAGCAATCCTGGAGAAGCCCACAGCCCTGTCACGAGTTGCCTGGGCGGTCTTGGGCAACTTTATGTAGTCATGCCTCCGGGCATATAGTGCAGCAGTCACCTGTCGAATGCAGATAGGCGTTGCATGTTGAGAAATGCCGTACACATCCCCAGTTGTGGCCTAGAATGATCCAGATGCATAGAATGAAAGTGCAATTGCAACCTTTACTTCAACTGACAAAGCAGTCCTCCTGATGCTTCTAGGTTGCAGGTCTGCCTTTATTAACTCACAGATCTCAGTTATAACTTCTTTGCGGAAACACGGCCTTCTCACACAGTCTGCATCACTCAGGTGTGGGTATGAACGCCTGTCTCGATATACCTGATGTGGGTAAGGCCTCCTGCCCATCACCCTACGTACTCTGAGGTTCCTCAGGTGATGCTGTCCAATCAATCTTCTCCTCCGTAGCACCATCATGCTTGCAGGAGGTATGGCATTGTCAGTATTACCCCATAATTAAATTGTAGCTTTGCAACAACCTCAAAACACTAGGACAAAGCACTCACACCTCCTCCCCTCTCTCTCTCCAAGGTGGATGCCCGAGACTGGACCACATCCTGGTCTGCGCATGCGCAATGGGTTTGCTTACAACGGGAAGCTAGGCATTCAGTGAAAACATTTGGGGCAACAAAGTCTAATGTAATTTTTTGAATTTTAAATTTTTTTTCAAAGTACCAGCCCACCACCTCTCCTCTCCTCACCGGGCTCGAGGGTCGGAGCATCAGCCTGCAGAATCACTCCCTCGCCCGGACACAGGGGCTCAGGGCTCGGCTTCAACACCCCCCACCCCTCCCCCCACCCCCCGCCACCCGAGCTTCTTTTGAAGCCGTGCCCCATGGTCCTGTGTCCGGGCAAGGGAGCGATTCTGCCGACCGGCGCTCCGACCCTCGAGCCCGGTGAGGAGAGGAGAGGTGGTGGGGTGGTCCTTTGAAAAAAAAATAAAAAATTCAAGAATTGCATTACACTTCCAACTTCTCCCTTTCAACCTTCAGAAAATTAAGATTTATGATGCATATTCTCTGCCTTCTTCACTCCCTCCAAAACTTCGGCTAAAAACAATGGCGTCTTTCTGCACCGATTTTGTAATGTGCCCAGAAGATTTTTTTGGGTGTGGTCACATAGGCCGTCGTAGAAAAAATGTAAGTTGGCCAAACTTGCTTAAATGTCAAAAACTGGCACAAACATCAGGTTACGTCCCTGATGACGCAAAAAAATCGTAGCCTAATAAAATCGTACCTAAGTGAATTACGTTGGCGCAGAAACATTGGGGAAACTTGGAGCTTTTTATTTACCCCCAAAAAAACGGTGCACACCAAAAAAACGGTGCAGATAATTGGGGAAAATTGAGCCCAAAGAGTGGCTAGTAGTAAGCAGCTGACATACTAAAGGCAGGACTGTGACTGCTCGAGTAAACAACCACATTCTATATCTTAGTGCTGCGTAATTTAAGGATAACTCGGTCCAATGCATAATTGTAGATATACTTCAGGGTCTCATATAGGATAGATTAATGAATCAGATCACAAACCCAAATTGCACCAAAATGCATTTGTTTAGATTTTCATGACTTGATGGATTTAGCTCTGTTATGACCAGTTTGATTTCCGAGGCATCAGATACTTTCTGAAAATGTCAGCACACGTGTGTTTCTCTCGATAGGCAAGTGCCATTTTAATGTCCTTTTGTAGGTTGTCTGTTACTATCGTGCGAGGATTTGTCTGATAGCACCGTGAGATGAGACTTATTTATTAGAGTCACGCTATGACTGAGTTTACATTTATCACTTTGAATTTAAGTTTGTAATATTTTGGCAAAGGCACATTTAGAGTCAGGGGACATGCAGCAAACTGGCTACAAAATAAAAAACAAAAAGAGAGTAGTGGTTAAAGATAGTTATTCAGACGGGTGGCAGGTGGAAAGTGGTGTTCCGCAGGGACCAGTGTGGGGACCACTGTAGTTCACCATTTCCATAAAGGATTTGTACTCGGGAATCGGAAATTTGCTGATGACACCAAATGAGGGTATCGTTTATACTGAGCAAGACAAGACAATACAAGACAACATTAGCAAACTTTCAGAATGGGTGTGTAAATGGCAAATTAATTTCAATATAGACAAGTATGAGCTGGTGCATTTTGGTGGGAGGAATAAGGAGGCTACATACATCTTGATAAATAAAAGTCTAAATGGGGTAGAGGCACAAAAGGTTCTGGGATAAAAATTCACAAATCATTAAAAGCAGCAAAGCAGGTTAACAGAGCAATAAAAAGTTAAAACAAAGCACTAGGGTTCATTTCTAGAGGAATAGAATTCAAAAACAGAACAATTATGTTAAACTTATATCGAATCTTGGTCCACGAGTACTGTGCACAGTTCTGGTCTCTGTATTGCAAAAAATGTATAGAAGCGCTGGTGAAAGTGCAAAAAAAGATTGATAAGGATGATCCCAAAACTGACAGAGTACGTGTTTGCAAAAAGACTGAACAGGCCGGGGCTATTTTCTTGAGAAAAGAGAAGGCTGAGAGATGACCTGATAAGAGTTTTTTTTAAATTCTGAAGGGGATTGAAAGAGTAGATGTAGAGAAGATGGTTCCAATTGTGGGGGTGTCTAAAACCAGGGGACATACATATAAGATAGCTACTAATATATCCAATAAGGAATTCAGGCCGAGCATCCTTACTCAGATGAGAACGTAGTTCTTGCTACCACATGGACTAGTTGAGGCAATTAGCGTTGATGCATATAAGGGGAGGCCCCGACCTGTGTGAGAATACCAGCGGCAGGTTGTGCCATGAAAGGAGCGGAGGTGAGCAGCCCAGGAGCAGTGTGGAGGCCACTCCAGGGAGCAGTGCGAGCTGGTGCAGGAGGGTGACGGCTGCGAAGAGTGACATCATCAAGGTCCAGGTCTGTGATTGGAGCGTGGGCAGGTACAGCAGGAGCGGCGAGAGACTGTGGAGGGATGTGATCGGGGCCCAGGAGAGGCGTGAGTTCGGGGCCAGGGGCCCAGGGGCAGCACGGGCCCAGCCCACACTGTGCGATATGTGTGCGCACTAGGTCCGTGCAGCAGAGCTGGTCTCCAGTCGTCTTGGTTAACCCTTGCCACTGGACCAAGACCTAGCTCTGTCCAAGCCCATATGGTGGCTGGTGTGCAACGGTCACCCCACGTTAAAAAAAATCCACGCATTGGCATCTTCCACCCTTCAGAATATAGTTCGGTATCTGGAATATTAGGTCCTTTATTGAAACACCTGTGAACTCATCCTTTTTGGGCATGGAAGCAAGTTATCCTCGTTTTGAGGGACTGCCTATGATGATGATGATGATGATATAAGGGGAAGATAGATAAGTACATGAGGGAGAAAAGAACCGAAGGATATGTTAATAGGGTCAGATTAGGTAAGGTAGGAGGAGGCTCAGGTGAAGCATAAATAATAGCGTACAGCTGTTGGGCAGTATGGTCTATTTCTGTGCTGTAAATTTCTATGTCATTCTATGGCCTGGACTTTGCCGTGGTAATGTCAGTGAAACTGTCAGCGTTCGTCGTCATTAGTCCTTTGAAACTGACAGCAAATTCTAGAATCAGCGCATGCGCAGATACACATGGAAATCCAAAAGTTGCTGTCAGTCATTCCCTGCTCCTCCAGAGGTTGCGCTGTGGAACTCCTCAGAGCTGTCAATCAATTTAAATCACATTGAATGACAAAAACTTCTCCCATTACGCTGGAATATCCCTTTAAACTCCCCCCTCCCCCGCAACCACCTCCCGAAAAAGTTAAGCTTTCTTGAAAGAGGTATAACTGGGTTTTTAACAGTGTATTGATTGCTGAACAACCATTCTGGCCCTGAAAAAATAATTTAACATTTGTGGAATGTCAACTGTTTCCATTAATATGATAAGAATTACATGGCTTTTACAATAATAGTTTGTTTATGATATTTCAGCTTTTACCTTAACGTGTATGTTCCAATCTCTATTTTGTTCTCTGTAAAATTTATATAAAGTACATTATAATCTGTGCATTTTACTTCCTGGTTTGCTGTCTGGGAGAATTCGTCAATGTAATTGGCTGCTTAGCCTGCTTGATGACATCACTGTTGTTGGACGCTGGAGATTGGCTTGTTTTGGCGCCAGATTCAAACTAACGTTGGGAGCGCTGAAATTCATACCATACAGATTGCTGGATCTTTGTGGGCAGCATATGTACTATCGCTTTGCTGCTGACTGCAAATTCTGGGCCAATGTAAACTCGAAGTCAAACTTTTAATACTGTGCTAAATAAGCCAACAGTATTTATTTTCAAGTACTGCTGCAACTGTTTCAGAAGGCAAATGAGACTTTGGGGATGGCATTCAGTTGCATGCAGGAGCTGACAAAGAATGATACAGATACACCTCAATAAGAAGACTTATATAGCCCCACATGATTACTTGGTTAGTGATGAAATGGATGCATACTGACACCACAAGGCACCTTTCTCCTGCTCTGTATCACATCCAATAAGGATTTAATGGATGGATACTTTTCCAGAAACTGTAATGTTGAAATGTAAACCGTTCATTCAGGATTTTGATTCATCTAATGCACAGAAAGCTTTGTTGTATCATTTTCTGACTCGCATTGGATACAGCCACGGAAAGATGTTCGGGAGGGAAGTAAATGTTCACTTAAGATTGGACAGATCAGCTTCTATTTAAGGATCTGTTCAAACTTTTCAGATCTATCACCATTTAAAAGAACGGAGAGGACTCACACACCACAAACGACATGGATGGGAAAACATACTCAAGGGTTTCATTTCCTTCTGCTACCACCAACAAATTGCATTTAATGGAGTAATGCATCCCAAGACGCTTCACAGGAGCGTTATCAAACAACATTTTACACCGAGCCACGGAAGGAGATATTAGGGCAGATCTTGGTCAAAGTGGGGGGTTTTAAGGAGTGCCTTGCCAGAAGAAAGCGAGGTAGAAAGGCAGAGAGTTTTAGGGAGGGAATTCCAGAATCGAGGGCCCAGGCAGCTGAAGACATGCCGCCAATGTTGGAGCGATTAAAATCAGAGATGCACAAAAGGATCCCAGAATTGGAGCAGCGCGGATATTTCTGAGGATTGTAGGGCCTGGAGCAGGTTACAGAGATAGGGAAGGGCAAGACCATGGAGGGGTTTGAAAGCAAGGATGAGAATGTTAAAATCGTCATCAATTCCTACTGCAGCACTCTACACCGGCTACCTTTCTCACGATTACTTTCATCTTGCACACACCAGCAACACTGTTCTACCCTCACCTGTACGTTGTTCTAAACAGCTCACTACTTCAACAGTGACACCCTTCCTTCTTGCAAGGCAAGCATGCCATGCTATAACACCATCATCATAGGCAGTCCCTCGGAATCGAGGAAGACTTGCTTCCTCTCTTAAAATGAGTCCTGAGGTGACTGAACAGTCCAATACGAGAGCCACAGTCCCTGTCACAGATGGGACAGATAGTCGTTGAGGGAAGGGGAGGGTGGGACTGGTTTGCCGCATGCTCTTTCCGCTGCCTGCGCTTGGTTTCTGCATGCTCTCGGCGATGAGACTCGAGGTGCTCAGCGCCCTCCCGGATGCACTTCCTCCACTTCGGGCGGTCTTTGGCCAGGGACTCCCAGGTGTCAGTGGGGATGTTGCACTTTATCAGGGAGGCTTTGAGGGTGTCCTTGTAACGTTTCCTCTGCTCACCCTTGGCTCGTTTGCCGTGAAGGAGTTCCGAGTAGAGCGCTTGCTTTGGGATTCTCGTTTTGGTCAGCGCTTCAATGCTGAGGATCTTGGTCTGGTCGAGGATACTAACAGGGAGCAGGCGGGCACAGAAGTAGGGCCACAATTGATCCATGCTCTGTTTCCACTTGAAGAGCAGTTCATGGACATCGTGGGCAGGGGTGGGTTGGAAGTGAGACATCTGACGAGGTTGGAGGGGGGGTCTTACAGAGTTTCAAACCATCTTCATTTAAATCTAACCCTGACACGTGACAGATTGCAGCCGCTTTCAGAAGCCACTCATCTGTCTTGGCTTACCCATGCCACTAAATGCCATCTTGTCCTGCTTCCTTATATTTCAGGTCCTAACATGCACACAGCCCTCAGAGGGGAGAGGAAATAGAAGAGAGCTGTGTGTACAGAGAGCTGGGAATATCGGTTAAACGGAGCGGCTTGCTGAACAGATGACTGGAATTTGGTGAGTCTGGGAATTCACCAGTAAGTAGTGGGTAAATAGTACAGATAGTGTGTTGTCATCAACCTGAAAGCTAGCATAAGTTCCTTACTTTAAAAGTCCCTAGCAGTGAACAGTCAATCAATCAGCTGTAAATCAGGACCTGACTAGGTGTTAACCAGCAGTTGTCGACTTACTAGTTGTAACTGGTCACTTTCTAAAGGGTATATATGAGAGGGATATTTGCACAGAGCTGGGAGAATCTGATAAACAGAGTGACAATGGGAATCTGCTGAGCATGGAAATTTAGTGCAGACTGGGAAGGGAAATGTTTTAAATCAAGGGGCAGCAGGAACAATATAAATAATTAGTAATTAATTAGATCTAAAAGAAAAAAATTAAAATGAACGAAGTAAAGGAGGTCAACATTAAAAGGATCCAAATTAAATTAAATTAAAGTCTTGCAGACATAAATAATTAAATAATAAATAGGAACAGGGGATTCTGAACTAAAAACTTTTATATACAGTAGACACTTCAAGTCGCTGGAGAAATACCACCAACGATGTCTCCGCAAGATCCTACAAATCCCCTGGGAGGACAGGTGCACCAACATTAGCGTCCTCGACCAGGCCAACATCCCCAGCGTCGAAGCACTGACCACACTCAATCAGCTCCGCTGGGCAGGCCACATTGTCCGCATGCCTAACACGAGACTCCCAAAGCAAGCGCTCTACTCGGAACTCCTTCACGGCAAATGAGCCAAAGGTGGGCAGAGGAAACGTTGCAAGGACACCCTCAAAGCCTCCCTGATAAAGTGCAACATCCCCACCGACACCTGGGAGTCCCTGGCCAAATATCGTCTTAAGTGGAGGAAGTGCATCTGGGAGAGTGCTGAGCACCTCGAGTCTCATCGCCGAGAGCGTGCAGAAACCAAGCGCAGGCAGCGGAAAGAGCGTGCGGCAAACCTGTCCCACCCATCCCTTCCCTCAACGACTATCTGTCCCACCTGTGACAGGGGCTGTGGTTCTCGTATTGGACTGTTTAACCACCTAAGGACTCATTTTAAGAGTGGAAGCAAGTCTTCCTCGATTCCGAGGGACTGCCTATGATGAGGTATGGAAAAGGACAAGGAACAATCAAGCGTAAAAATAATTAACTGGAGAAGGGCTAACTTCAGAGAGTTGAAAAGGGATCTGGCCCAGGTGGATTGGAATCAAAAATTGGGAGGCAAAACAGAAATTGAAAAATGGGAGGCCTTCACAGAGGAGATGGTTTGGATACAGTGTAGACACATTTCTATGTGGGGAGAATGGAAAGCTAAATAAAGCTCCCTAGATGGCTAAAGATATAGAGGTTTACTGGACTAATAATCCATACTGGGCCAGTAATCCAGAGGCCTGGGCAAATAGAACACAGAAACATAGAAAATAGGTGCAGGAGTAGGCCATTCGGCCCTTCGAGCCTGCACCACCATTCAATATGATCATGGCTGATCATGCAACTTCAGTACCCCATTCCTGCTTTCTCTCCGGAATGATCCAGAGTCATGTGTTCAAATCCCACCACGGCAGCTGGGGTATTTAAATTCAGTTCATTAAATAAATCTGGAATTAAAAAGCTAGTATCAGTAATGGTGACCATGAAACTACCAGATTGTCATAGAAACCCATCTGGTTCACTAATGTCCTTTAGGGAAGGAAATCTGCCGTCCTTACCCGGCCTGGCCTATATGTGACCCACAGCAACGTGGTTGGCTCTTAACTGCCCTCTGAAATGGCCCAGCAAGCTACTCAGTTGTTTAAGGCCAATTAGGGATGGGCAATAAATGCTTGCAAGTGACGCCCACACCCCGTGAAGGATCAAAAAAAATGTTAAAGTGTGACAGACAAAAGAGACTAATGACAAATGTAAGGCTCATAATGCAGTAGAGAACCACGTTGAATATAGAAAGTACAAAGGAGATCTAAAAAATGAATAAGATGGGAGAGTATGAGAATTAGTGGCTTACATAAAAGGGAACCCATAAGCCTTTAATTAACATAAAGGGCAGTCAAACGAAGGGTGGGGCCAATTAGGGACAAAAAAGGTGATATTCTTATAGAAGCCCAGGGCATGGCTGAGGTAGTAAATGTGTACTTTGCATCTGTCTTCGCTAGAGAAGAGGATATTGCCAATGTCGCAGTAAAGGAGTAGTCATATTGGAGAGCATAAAAATAAAGAGGTCCTCTGTTGTGTATCTGTAAAGCATGCACTCCCATATTCCGCCACCAGGGAGCGCATCCCTTGGGAGTACTGTATATAAGCCGGCCCCGAAGGCCTGTTCCTCACTCTGGAGTGTCTTAATAAAGACTGAGGTCACTGTTACTTTAACCTCACTGTGTGCAGCCTCATCTGTGTTAGGAACACAATAACTGGCAACGAGAACATGAATCTAACGCAAAGATGCAGCAAACTGTGGGCATCCTGGAGAAGTTCTCAGAGGGCGGGAAGCCTATGTCGAACGGCTAGGCCAGTACTTTGTAGCCAATGAGCTGGACGGAGAAGGAAGCGCTGCAAAAAGGAGAGCGGTCCTCCTCACGGTCTGCGGGGCACCGACCTACAGCCTCATGAAGAATCTTCTGGCTCCGATGAAACCCACAGATAAGTCGTATGAGGAGCTGTGTACACTGGTTCGGGAGCATCTTAACCCGAGGGAGAGCGTGCTGATGGCGAGATATCGGTTCTATACGTACCAGCGATCTGAAGGTCAGGAAGTGGCGAGCTACGTCGCCGAGCTCAGGCGACTTGCAGGACAGTGTGAGTTTGATGGCTACCTGGAGCAAATGCTCAGAGACTTTTTTGTACTGGGCATTGGCCACGAGACCATCCTATGAATACTTTCGACTGTAGAGACACCGACCCTCAGTAAGGCCATTGCGATAGCACAGGCGTTTATGTCCACCAGTGATAACACCAAACAAATCTCTCAGCAACAAGTGCTAACAATGTTCATAAATTAAATGGAACTGTGTTTGCAAGCAGAAATTTACAGGGCAGAAACCACAAGTCTGCAACTGCCAGCAGGCCTCAGGTGACCCAGATGACTCAGAGTCCGCAACAAAGGGTGAATGCAAGGCAATTCACACTGTGTTGGCATTGTGGAGGCTTCCATTCAGCCTATTTATGCCGCTTCAAAGGGTATGTTTGCAAGAGCTGTGGAACAATAGGGCACCTCCAATGAGCTTGCAGATGAGCTGCAAGCTCTGCAAAACCTGCTAACCACCACGTGGCAGAGGAAGATCGGTCCATGGTGGATCAAAGCAATTTTGAGCCTCAGAGAGAGGAGGCAGATGCTGAAGTACACAGGGTGCACACATTTCCGACGAAATGTCCACCTATAATGCTAAATGTCAAATTGAATGGCTTACCCGTAGTCATGGAACTGGACAATGGCGCTAGCCAATCCATCATGAGTAAAAAGATGCTTGAAAGACTGTGGTGCAACAAGGCACTCAGACCAGCCCTGAGCCCCATCCACACGAAACTGAGAACGTACACCAAAGAGCTCAACATTGTCCTGGGCAGCGCCATGGTCAAGGTCACCTACGAGGGCAGGGTGCACGAACTGCCACTCTGGATTGTCCCGGGTAATGGCCCCACACTGCTTGGAAGGAGCTGGCTGGGCAAAATCCGCTGGAACTGGGATGATATCCGAGCGCTATCACATGTCGATGAGGTCTCATGTACACAGATTCTAAACAAATTTTCTTCCCTTTTTGAGCCAGGCATTGGAAACTTTTCCGGGGCGAAGGTACGGATCCACTTGGTCCCAGAGGTATGACCCATTCACCACAAGGCGTGAGCGGTACCTCACATGATGAGGGAGAGAGTGGAAATTGAGCTGGACAGGCTGCAACGCGAGGGCATCATCTCCCTAGTGGAATTGAGCGAGTGAGCCAGCCCGATTGTTCCAGTACTCAAAAGTGATTGCACGGTCAGGATTTGCGGCGATTATAAAGTAACTATTAATCGTTTCTCACTACAGGACCAATACCCGCTACCTAAGGCAGACGACCTATTTGCGATGCTGGTAGGAGGCAAGACATTCACCAAGCTCAACCTGACTTCGGCCTACATGATGCAGGAGCTGGAGGAGTCTTTGAAGGGCCTCACCTGCATCAACATGCACAAGGGACTGTTCATCTACAACAGATGCCCGTTTGGAATTCGGTCAGCTGCAGCGATCTTCCAGAGAAACATGGAGAGCCTACTCAAGTTGGTACTACACACGGTGGTCTTTCAGGACAACATATTGGTCACAGGTCGGGACACCGTTGAGCACCTACAAAACCTGGAGGAGGTTCTCCAACGACTGGATCACATAGGGCTGCGGCTGAAGAGGTCGAAATGCGTCTTCATGGCAACAGAAGTGGAGCTTTTGGGGAGAAAGAGCGCCGCGGACATCATTTGGCCCACAGATGCAAAGACAGAGGCTATCAGGAATGCGCCCAGGCCACAGAACATCACGGAGCTGCCGTCGTTCCTGGGACTCCTCAACTATTTTGGTAACTTCCTACCGGGGTTAAACACCCTCTTAGAGCCCCTACATGTGTTATTGCGTAAAGGTGAGAGCTGGTTATGGGGAAAAAAACAAGTAATTGATTTTGAGAAAGCCAGAAACATTTTGTGCTCCAACAAGCTGCTTGTATTGTATAACCCGTGTAAAAGACTCGTGCTAGCATGTGATGCGTCGTCGTACGGAGTCGGGTGTGTATTACAACAAGCTAACGTTGCGGGGAAGTTGCAACCTGTCGCCTATGCCTCCAGGAGCTTGTCTAAGGCCGAGAGGGCCTACAGCATGATTGAGAAAGAGGCATTAGCGTGTGTGTTCGGGGTAAAGAAAATGCATCAGTGCCTGTTTGGCCTCAAAATTGAGCCGAAAACCGATCACAAGCCCCTCATATCCCGTGTGGTGGCCCGGTATCAACTCTGACTTAGAGTCCTGTGTACGACAATGCAGCGTGTGCGCTCAGTTGAGCAACGCGCCCAGAGAGGCACCACTAAGTTTGTGGTCCTGGCCCTCCAGACCATGGTCGAGGATCCATGTCGACTATGCGGGCCTGTTTTTCGGTAAAATGTTCCTGGTGGTGGTGGATGCTTTTTCAAAATGGATTGAACGTGAAATAATGTCGGGAAGCACCGTCACCGCCACCATTGAAAGCCTGAGGGCCAGGTTTGCCACCCACGGCCTGCCTGACATACTGGCCAGTGACAACGGGCCATGTTTCACCAGTGCCGAATTTAAAGAATTCATGACCCACAATGGGATCAAACATGTCACCTCGGCCCCGTTTAAACCAGCCTCCAATGGGCAGGCAGAGCAGGCAATACAAACAATCAAACAGAGCCTTAAATGAGTCACAGAAGGCTCACTCCAAACCCGCCTGTCCCGAGTACTGCTCAGCTACCGCACAAGACCCCACTCGCTCACAGGGTGCTCCCGGCTGAACTACTCATGAAAAGGACACTTAAAACCAGACTCTCGCTGGTTCACCCCAACCTGCATGATCAGGTAGAGAGCAGGCGGCAGCAACAAAATGTAAATGATGGTCGCGCCACTGTGTCACGGGAAATTGATCTGAATGACCCTGTGTATGTGTTAAACTATGGACATGGTCCCAAGTGGATCGCGGGCACGGTGATAGCTAAAGAAGGGAGTAGGGTGTTTGTAGTCAAACTAGACAATGGACAAATTTGCAGAAAGCACCTGGACCAAACGAGGCTGCGGTTCACAGACTGCCCTGAACAACCCACAGCAGACACCACCTTTTTCGAGTCCACAACACATACCCAAAGGATCAACGACACCACGCCGGACCAGGAAATCGAACCCATCATGTTCAACAGCCCAGCAAGACCAGGCTCACCCAGCAGCCCTGCAGGGCCAACAACATGCCAGCCCAGCGAGGGCACAGCCAACACATCAGAACAGACATTTGTACCGAGGTGGTCCACCAGGGAAAGAAAGGCTCCCGACCGCCTCACCTTGTAAATAGTTTTCACTTTGACTTTGGGGGTGAGTGATGTTGTGTATCTGTAAAGCATGCACTCCCATGTTCCACCACCAGGCAGCGCATCCCCTGAAGTCCCAAGGGATCCCAGCATCCCTTGGGAGCACTCTATATAAGCCGGCCCCTAAGGCCTGTTCCTCACTCTGGAGTGTCTTAATAAAGACTGAGGTCACTGTTACTTTAACCTCCCTGTGTGCAGACTCATCTGTGTTAGGAACACAATATCCTCAAAATAGAAAATTTACCCAGTCCAGATGGGATTCATCCTGGGTTAGTAGACAGGACATTGCAGAGACAATGCTCCTTGGATTTGAGAGTGGTGCCAGAAGACTGGAGGACTGCAAATGTTACACCTCTGTTTAAAAAAAGGAGAGGGATAAATCTAGCAAAGTCAGGCCAGTCAGCCTAATGTCGGTGGTGGGGAAAGAGTCAGAGACTATGGGCCCAACTTTGCCCAACCCCTTTTTTCGGCGCACTGACCTGAAGCGCGGCGACTTTGCGCACTGGAAAGGGCGCCGGAAAAAAGGGGCCATCCTGGCTGCTCTTCGGAATTCCCGGAGTCGTGGCGTGGCATGAAGACTGATGGAGGGGGCGGAGCAACAGGCCAGCCGCAGAAAGCACTGCTGGCACCTGCACGCATGCTCAGTGAGGGCTGCGCGCATGCTCCTGCCCTCCCAACACGTCCTGTGGGCTGTGAGCAGGACCCGATGCTCGCAGCCCCTATCCCAGGCTGAAGGGACGCCCTGATCTTGCCGCACCCTATCCCCGGCCGAGTGGACTCCCGCACCGGCCGGCTCTCTGAGTTCCCGGGGCGAGGTAGCACTTTGGTTTTATTTTTTATTTAGTGGCTGTGCTTGAAACTTTTGATTGGGGAGGGAGGAGGAGAGTTTTGGCGGGGAGCAGGGGAGGAGACTTCCACACCCAGGAGCTGTGATTCCTCCGGTCACCCGGCGGCCCCTCCCCGCCCCACCCCCCCCTCCGCCGAGACGTCCCGGCCCAGCAGCTGTGACTTCTCCGGGGCACGTCTTCTCTCCCCTCCCAGCCCGAATGGCCTCACACACAGGCCGGCCGGCTGCCTTTCCCGGGCAGACTTTAAAGATAAGGTAGGATTTACTTCTTTTTTTATTGTATTTGGTTTGAGCTTTTCCTTAATGTTTGCTGCTTGGTTCTTGAGGTCCTCTCCAGTTCCCTTCCCTCCCCTATCCCTGCCCTGATGGCTGACGAATTTGCGCTGCATTTTCTGAACTGCCCACAAGGTTTTCAGAGCTGGCCACATTCACTGGACTATGTGTTGCGGAGTAAGTTTTAGCTGGCCAAAGTGGCATAAATGGCCAACACTGGCATAAGTGTCTGGGAACGCCCCCTTTTGAAAAAAAAATGGCCTAAAAAAAATCGTACCTAACTGACTTGCTCTGGAGCAAATCTTAGGGGGAAAATGGCATTTTCTAACTTATGCCAAATAAACAACTTACTCCAAAACAATTGATGCAAGTCATGGCCAAAGTTGAGCCCAAAAATCCCAGACCAACATGGCATCGCTCGTACTTCCACTGTGCTACTTAATTTGACTTCCTGATGCCCGTTATGGACACCGCTGTTCCATAGAAACATAGAAACATAGAAAATAGGTGCAGGAGTCGGCCATTCGGTCCTTCGAGCCTGCACCGCCATTCAATGAGTTCATGGATGAACATGCAACTTCAGTACCCCATTCCTGCTTTCTCGCCATACACCTTGATCCCCCTAGTAATAAAGACTACATCTAACTCCTTTTTGAATATATTTAGTGAATTGGCATCAACAACTTTCTGTGGTATAGAATTCCAAAGGTTCACCACTCTCTGGCTGAAGAAGTTTATCCTATCTCGGTCATAAATGAATTAACCAATATTCTTAGAATGTGACCTCTGGTTCTGGACTTCCCCAACATTAATAAGAACATAAGAATATAAGAACATAAGAATTAGGAACAGGAGTAGGACATATAGAACCTCGAGCATGATCCGACACCCAACAAGATCACGGATGATCTGGCCGTGGACTCAGCTCCACTTACCCGCCCATTCTCATTGGCGGAAGGGTCAAGAACCAGAGGACACAGATTTAAGGTGATTGGCGGAACAATCAAAGGCGACATGTTTTACGCAGCGAGTGGTTAGGATCTGGAATGCACTGCCTGAGAGGGTGGTGGAGGCAGACTCAATCGTGGCTTTCAAAAGGGGATTGGATAAGTACCTGAAGGAAATATATTTTGTCAGGCTATGGGGAAAGGGCGGGCGAGTGGGACTGGCTGAAGTGCTCTTGCAGAGAGCCAGCACGGGCTCGATGGGCCGAATGGCCTGCTTGTGTGCTGTAAACGTTCTGTGATTCTATGATTCTATAGCCCTTGATGTCGCTGCAATTTTTAAGCCGGAAGATCAGCAAATGACAGTCAGCTTTTGAATTCGCAGTCATAATTTCAAAGTCTAGAGAACTAAAGCAAATATCAAGATCCATACATGAATTTCAGGCAGAATTAACGTTTCAGGTCGATGACCTTTAGTCAGAATCGTTCTGACAAAAGGTCATCGACCTGAAACGTTAACTCCCTTTCTCTCTCCACAGATGCTGCCTGACCTTCTGAGTATTTCCAGCATTTTCTGTTTTTATTTCAGATTTCCAGCATCCGCAGAATTTTTCTTCTGTCCAGACATGGATGTGTCGGCTTGAGAATCATGAGGACAGTAAGTCTGTTTACCAGTTGAGTTACTTGGTTGTTGCACTGCCCAACGCGCTAAATACCAGAACATTCTATCACCATTTAGATCTGTGTGTTCAAATCTGCCCAGACAGCAAATCTCTGCTTATCTGTTGCACTGAAAATCCTCTGAAATATAATTACTTTTTTTTTATATCTTAAAGCCATGAGGGGGTTTCAATGCTTCTGCAAAGGCGAGCTGTCAAGCTGTATTCAAGCTGACATGGGAGTAGAAATCACTTGGCAACAGTGGGATGATATGAGTTGGCACCCACCACTCTCCATGCAATAAATTCCTGATCTCAAGCAAGAGAGAACTCAAGAAATAGGAGCAGGAGTAGACCATTCAATAAAATCATGGCTGATCTTCGACCTCAACTTCACTTCCCCGCCCGATCCCCATATCCCTTGATTCCCTTAGAGTCTAAAAATCAATCGATCTCAGCCTTGAATATGCTCATCGACTGAGCGTGAAGGGGCCATGAAAGGAGCAGAGGGTAGGTGACCCGGGAGCAGCGTGGAGGCGTATTACTCCAGGGAGCAGCGCGAGCTGGTGCAGGAGGGCGACGGCAGCGAAGAGTGACGTCATCAAGGTCCAGGTCGGTGATTGGAGCGTGGGCAGATACAGGAGGAGCGGCGAGGTCGGGGGGGAAGGAGTGGCGAGAGACTGTGGAGGGACGTGATCGGGGCCAGTTCGGGGCCAGGGGCCCAGGGGCAGCAAGGGCCAGCCCACACTCGGCCCATGCAGCAGAGCAGGTCTCCAGTCATCTTGGGTAATCCTTGCCTCTGGACCAAGATCTAGCTCTGTCAAGCCCGTGTGGTGACTGGTGCTCAACGGCCAGCACACGTTAAAAAAATCCACACACAGGTATCTTCCAGCCTTCAGGATGTCGTTCGGGATCTGGAATATTGGGTCCTTCAGTGAAACACCTGTGAACTCATCCCTTTTTTGCATGGAAGCAAGTCCTCCTCGTTTCGAGGGACCACCTATGATGATGAAACTCATCGACTGAGCATCCACAGCCCTTTGGGGAAGAGAATTCCTAAGATTCCTCTGAGTGAAGAAATTTCTCCTCATCTCAGTCCAAGACTATTTCCCCTAGTTCTTGACTCTCCAGCCGAAGAAATAGCCTCTTAGCATCTCCCCTGTGAAGACCTCTCAGAATCTTTACGCTTTAATGAGATCACCTTTCATTCTTCTAAACTCCAGAGAGTATAGGCCCATTCTACTCAACCTCTCCTCATAGGATTTTCTGGAGTGCATAAGGGATGGTTTTTTAGACCAATATGTCGAGGAACCAACTAGGGGGGAGGCCATCTTAGACTGGGTGTTATGTAATGAGAGAGGATTAATTAACAATCTCGTTGTGCGAGGCCCCTTGGGGAAGAGTGACCATAATATGGTGGAATTCTGCATTGGGATGGAGAATGAAACAGTTAATTCAGAGACCATGGTCCAGAACTTAAAGAAGGCTAACATTGAAGGTATGAGGCGTGAATTGGCTGGGATGGATTGGCAAATGATACTTAAGGGGTTGACTGTGGATGGGCAATGGCAGACATTTAGAGACCGCATGGATGAACTACAACAAATGTACATTCCTGTCTGGCATAAAAATAAAAAAGGGAAGGTGGCTCAACCGTGGCTATCAAGGGAAATCAGGGATAGTATTAAAGCCAAGGAAGTGGCATACAAATTGGCCAGAAATAGCAGCGAACCTGGGGACTGGGAGAAATTTAGAACTCAGCAGAGGAGGACAAAGGGTTTGATTAGGGCAGGGAAAATGGCGTATGAGAAGAACATTAAGACGGATTGCAAAAGTTTCTATCGATATGTAAAGAGAAAAAGGTTAGTAAAGACAAACGTAGGTCCCCTGCAGTCAGAATCAGGGGAAGTCATAACGGGGAACAAAGAAATGGCGGACCAATTGAACAAGTACTTTGGTTCGGTATTCACGAAGGAGGACACGAACAACCTTCCGGTTATAAAAGGGGTTGGGGGGTCTAGTAAGGAGGAGGAACTGAGGGAAATCCTTATTAGTCGGGAAATTGTGTTGGGGAAATTGATGGGATTGAAGGCCGATAAATCCCCAGGGCCTGATGGACTGCATCCCAGAGTACTTAAGGAGGTGGCCTTGGAAATAGTGGATGCGTTGACAGTCATTTTCCAACATTCCATTGACTCTCGATCAGTTCCTATGGAGTGGAGGGTAGCCAATGTAACCCCACTTTTTAAAAAAGGAGGGAGAGAGAAAACAGGGAATTATAGACCGGTCAGCCTGACATCGGTAGTGGGTAAAATGATGGAATCAATTATTAAGGATGTCATAGCAGTGCATTTGGAAAGAGGTGACATGATAGGTCCAAGTCAGCATGGATTTGTGAAAGGGAAATCATGCTTGACAAATCTTCTGGAATTTTTTGAGGATGTTTCCAGTAGAGTGGATAAGGGAGAACCAGTTGATGTGGTATATTTGGACTTTCAGAAGGCGTTCGACAAGGTCCCACACAAGAGATTGATGTGCAAAGTTAGAGCACATGGGATTGGGGGTAGTGTACTGACATGGATTGAGAACTGGTTGTCAGACAGGAAGCAAAGAGTAGGAGTAAATGGGTACTTTTCAGAATGGCAGGCAGTGACTAGTGGGGTACCGCAAGGTTCTGTGCTGGGGCCCCAGCTGTTTACACTGTACATTAATGATTTAGATGAGGGGATTAAATGTAGTATCTCCAAATTTGCGGATGACACTAAGTTGGGTGGCAGTGTGAGCTGCGAGGAGGATGCTGTGAGGCTGCAGAGCGACTTGGATAGGTTAGGTGAGTGGGCAAATGCATGGCAGATGAAGTATAATGTGGATAAATATGAGGTTATCCACTTTGGTGGTAAAAACAGAGAGACAGACTATTATCTGAATGGTGATAGATTAGGAAAAGGGGAGGTGCAAAGAGACCTGGGTGTCATGGTACATCAGTCATTGAAGGTTGGCATGCAGGTGCAGCAGGCGGTAAAGAAAGCAAATGGCATGTTGGCCTTCATAGCAAGGGGATTTGAGTACAGGGGCAGGGAGGTGTTGCTACAGTTGTACAGGGCATTGGTGAGGCCACACCTGGAGTATTGTGTACAGTTTTGGTCTCCTAACCTGAGGAAGGACATTCTTGCTATTGAGGGAGTGCAGCGAAGGTTCACCAGACTGATTCCCGGGATGGCGGGACTGACCTATCAAGAAAGACTGGATCAACTGGGCTTGTATTCACTGGAGTTCAGAAGAATGAGAGGGGACCTCATAGAAACGTTTAAAATTCTGACGGGGTTAGACAGGTTAGATGCAGGAAGAATGTTCCCAATGTTGGGGAAGTCCAGAACCAGAGGTCACAGTCTAAGGATAAGGGGTAAGCCATTTAGGACCGAGATGCGGAGGAACTTCTTCACCCAGAGAGTGGTGAACCTGTGGAATTCTCTACCACAGAAAGTTGTTGAGGCCAATTCACTAAATATATTCAAAAAGGAGTTAGATGAGGTCCTTACTACTAGGGGGATCAAGGGGTATGGCGCGAAAGCAGGAATGGGGTACTGAAGTTGAATGTTCAGCCATGAACTCATTGAATGGCGGTGCAGGCTAGAAGGGCCGAATGGCCTACTCCTGCACCTATTTTCTATGTTTCTATGTTTCTATGACATCCCAGAAATCAATCTCGTGAACCTTTGTTGCACCTCCCCATAAGCAAGTATATCCTTCCTTAGGTATGGAGTGTCACTGTGGCTGAGTTGGTAGCACCCTCGCCTCTGAGTCAGAAGGTTGGCTATAAAGCGCTCGAGACATCGGGAGGTCGTGAAAGGCGCTATATAAACGTAACTCTTTCTTTGGCTGGTGATTGGTGAGTAGTTTTTCTTTTTTCTCTTCTATATCAGTGAGTAACTTTTAACATTGTTGTTGCCAATTTAAGTGTATCTAAGGGTTAAGTCATGGCAGGAGAGCTCGGTCGGGTGTTATGCTCCTCCTGTACCATGTGGGAACTCGGGGACGACACCAGTGTCCCTGACGACTACATCTGTGGGAAGTGTATCCACCTCAAGCTCCTGACGGTCCACGTTGCGGAGTTGGAGCTGAGGGTGGATTCACTCTGGAGCATCCACGATGCTGAGAATGACGTGAGTAGCACGTGTAGCGAGTTGGTCGTACCGCAGGGAAAGGGTCCACAGCCAGATAGGGAATGGAAGACCAGCAGGAAGAGTAGTGCAAGGAAGGTAGTGCAGGAGTCCCCTGTGGTCATCCCCCTGCAAAACAGATACACTGCTTTGGGTACTGTTGAGGGGGATGACTCATCAGGGGAGGGCAGCAGCAGCCAAGTTCATGGCATCATGGCTGGCTCTGCTGCACAGGAGGGCAGGAAAAAGAGTGGGAGAGCAATAGTGATTAGGGATTCAATGGTGAGGGGAATAGATAGGCGTTTCTGCGGCCGCAACCGAGACTCCAGGATGGTATGTTGCCTCTCTGGTGCAAGGGTCAAGGATGTCTCGGAGCGGGTGCAGGACATTCTAAAAAGGGAGGGAGAACAGCCAGTTGTCGTGGTGCACATTGGTACCAACGACATAGGTAAAAAAAGGGTTGAGGTCCTACGAAACGAATTTAAGGAGCTCGGAGCTAAATTAAAAAGTAGGACCTCAAAAGTAGTAATCTCGGGATTGCTACCAGTGCCACGTGATAGTCAGAGTAGGAATCGCAGGATAGCGCAGATGAATACGTGGCTTGAGCAGTGGTGCAACAGGGAGGGATTCAAATTCCTGGGGCATTGGGACCGGTTCTGGGGGAGGTGGGACCAGTACAAACCGGACGGTCTGCACCTGGGCAGGACCGGAACCAATGTCCTAGGGGGAGTGTTTGCTAGTGCTGTTGGGGAGGATTTAAACTGATATGGCAGGGGGATGGGAACCAATGCAGGGAGACAGAGGGAAACAAAAAGGAGGCAAAAGCAAAAGACAGAAAGGAGATGAGGAAAAGTGGAGGGCAGAGAAACCCAAGGCAAAGAACAAAAAGGGCCACTGTACAGCAAAATTCTAAAAGGACAAAGGGTGTTAAAAGAACAAGCCTGAAGGCTTTGTGTCTTAATGCAAGGAGTAACTGCAATAAAGTGGATGAATTAACTGTGCAAATAGATGTTAACAAATATGATGTGATTGGGATTACGGAGACGTGGCTCCAGGATGATCAGGGCTGGGAACTCAACATCCAGGGGTATTCAACATTCAGGAAAGATAGAATAAAAGGAAAAGGAGGTGGGGTAGCATTGCTGGTTAAGGAGCAAATTAAGGCAATAGTTCGGAAGGACATTAGCTTGGATGATGTGGAATCTATATGGGTAGAGCTGCAGAATACCAAAGGACAAAAAACATTAGTGGGAGTTGTGTACAGACCTCCAAACAGTAGTAGTGATGTTGGGGAGGGCATCAAACATGAAATTAGGGGTGCGTGCAATAAAGGTGCAGCAGTTATAATGGGTGACTTTAATATGCACATAGATTGGGTTAACCAAACTGGAAGCAATACGGTAGAGGAGGATTTCCTGGAGTGCATAAGGGATGGTTTTTTAGACCAATATGTTGAGGAACCAACTAGGGGGGAGGCCATCTTAGACTGGGTGTTGTGTAATGAGAGAGGATTAATTAGCAATCTCGTTGTGCGAGGCCCCTTGGGGAAGAGTGACCATAATATGGTGGAATTCTGCATTAGGATGGAGAATGAAATAGTTAATTCAGAGACCATGGTCCAGAACTTAAAGAAGGGTAACTTTGAAGGTATGAGGCGTGAATTGGCTCGGATAGATTGGGGAATGATACTGAAGGGGTTGACTGTGGATGGGCAATGGCAGACATTTAGAGACCGCATGGATGAACTACAACAATTGTACATTCCTGTCTGTCGTAAAAATAAAAAAGGGAAGGTGGCTCAACCGTGGCTATCAAGGGAAATCAGGGATAGCATTAAAGCCAAGGAAGTGGCATACAAATTGGCCAGAAATAGCAGTGAACCCGGGGACTGGGAGAAATTTAGAACTCAGCAGAGGAGGACAAAGGGTTTGATTAGGGCAGGGAAAATGGAGTACGAGAAGAAACTTGCAGGGAACATTAAGACGGATTGCAAAAGTTTCTATAGATATGTAAAGAGAAAAAGGTTAGTAAAGACAAACGTAGGTCCCCTGCAGTCAGAATCAGGGGAAGTCATAACGGGGAACAAAGAAATGGCGGAGCAATTGAACAAGTACTTTGGTTCGGTATTCACTGAGGAGGACACAAACAACCTTCCGGATATAAAAGGGGTCGGAGGGTCTAGTAAGGAGGAGGAACTGAGGGAAATCCTTATTAGTCGGGAAATTGTGTTGGGGAAATTGATGGGATTGAAGGCCGATAAATCCCCAGGGCCTGATGGACTGCATCGCAGAGTACTTAAGGAGGTGGCCTTGGAAATAGTGGATGCATTGACAGTCATTTTCCAACATTCCATTGACTCTGGATCAGTTCCTATGGAGTGGAGGGTAGCCAATGTAACCCCACTTTTTAAAAAAGGAGGGAGAGAGAAAACGGAATTACAGACCAGTCAGCCTGACATCGGTAGTGGGTAAAATGATGGAATCAATTATTAAGGATGTCATAGCAGTGCATTTGGAAAGAGGTAATATGATAGGTCCAAGTCAGCATGGATTTGTGAAAGGGAAATCATGCTTGACAAATCTTCTGGAATTTTTTGAGGATGTTTTCAGTAGAGTGGACAAGGGAGAACCAGTTGATGTGGTATATTTGGACTTTCAGAAGGCTTTCGACAAGGTCCCACACAAGAGATTAATGTGCAAAGTTAAAGCACATGGGATTGGGGGTAGTGTGCTGACATGGATTGAGAACTGGTTGTCAGACAGGAAGCAAAGAGTAGGAGTAAATGGGTACTTTTCAGAATGGCAGGCAGTGACTAGTGGGGTACCGCAAGGTTCTGTGCTGGGGCCCCAGCTGTTTACACTGTACATTAATGATTTAGACGAGGGGATTAAATGTAGTATCTCCAAATTTGCGGATGACACTAAGTTGGGTGGCAGTGTGAGCTGCAAGGAGGATTCTATGAGGCTGCAGAGCGACTTGGATAGGTTAGGTGAGTGGGCAAATGCATGGCAGATGAAGTATAATGTGGATAAATGTGAGGTTATCCACTTTGGTGGTAAAAACAGAGAGACAGACTATTATCTGAATGGTGACAGATTAGGAAAAGGGGAGGTGCAAAGAGACCTGGGTGTCATGGTACATCAGTCATTGAACGTTGGCATGCAGGTACAGCAGGTGGTTAAGAAAGCAAATGGCATGTTGGCCTTCATAGCGAGGGGATTTGAGTACAAGGGCAGGGAGGTGTTGCTACAATTGTACAGGGCCTTGGTGAGGCCACACCTGGAGTATTGTGTCCAGTTTTGGTCTCCTAACCTGAGGAAGGACATTCTTGCTATTGAGGGAGTGCAGCGAAGGTTCACCAGACTGATTCCCGGGATGGCGGGACTGACCTATCAAGAAAGACTGAATCAACTGGGCTTGTATTCACTGGAGTTCAGAAGAATGAGAGGGGACCTCATAGAAAAGTTTAAAATTCTGACGGGGTTAGACAGGTTAGATGCAGGAAGAATGTTCCCAATGTTGGGGAAGTCCAGAACCAGGGGACACAGTCTAAGGATAAGGGGGAAGCCATTTAGGACCGAGATGAGGAGGAATTTCTTCACCCAGAGAGTGGTGAACCTGTGGAATTCTTTACCACAGAAAGTTGTTGAGGCCAATTCACTAAATATATTCAAAAAGGAGTTAGATGAAGTCCTTACTACTAGGGGAATCAAGGGGTATGGTGAGAAAGCAGGAATGGGGTACTGAAGTTGCATGTTCAGCCATGAACTCATTGAATGGCGGTGCAGGCTAGAAGGGCCGAATGGCCTACTCCTGCACCTATTTTCTATGTTTCTATGTTTCTATGTTTTACGGAGACCAAATACAAAGAGGTGCTGAGCAGGGCCAGGTTTTATCCCACAAGTAAAGAAGGACAATTGAATAGCTGGTCACTCCCAGGTTATTGTCACGCATCTCGAATCAGATGGCCATATAGCAACCCTTTAGGTGGATCTGCGACTATTATCGTGGGAACGTGCTCTACACAAAAGCTGCTGTGATACAAAGAAAAAAGGTTGAAAAAATTAATTCCTCCGCAAAAAAAAGGTAGATATCTACCGATATGTAGAAACAGAAATCATGGAGACAAAAATCACAGCAGGACCTGCCTATTGGATGGTCCCGACTGGATCTAGTCTCTTATTTTGCTACTGCAAGTCAGTTTGAAGAACAGCCAGAGAAAAGAGAGCAATCTTTTCCCGATACGTACAGCTTTGTTTAGGGGCACACAAGTCCCAGTTTATGAGAGGGTGCATTGTCTATTAAGTCGGCGTGTTGCCTTCTTCTGTCAGAATGGGAGCAGCAGACGGACACAAATTAGCTGCTATGTTATAGGTTTGATATTTTGCAAAAATTTACTATAAAGCCTGAGAAAAATAACACAGGTGTTTTCATAAAAACTGATTAAACCACCTTGAAATTAACATTAATCTTGTAATTTGAGGAGTTAGGGCCTCCTTTTAGTTTGTGTGAAGTAGAGAAATTGTTTAAATTGGCAAAATGAAAGTAAATCATGTGCAACATTACAGAAAAATCAATAAAAATAAATATCATATGTCTGTATATTAATATATTCTTTTCCAAGTTCAAACAATTGGTTCTGAATTCTTTGTGCGGATAGCACTAAAATGTCCTCTAATTTATACAAATTGATTATTGGATACTCCTATTGCTCAGATCCAGCATGTCGAAAGACCTTAGGAATCACCCAGCTGATAACGCTCCATGAAGGCATTAGTGGACATTAAGAGCTCATGGCTGACAGGGGTTCTGTTATTGCGATTGGTATTTTTTGGCTGCTGGCATGAAATTCCATATTAGAACAAGACCAGGATCTCCAGCTGTGCCCGAGTAATGATACTGTCTTGCAAAAACTAGAAAATCTGAAAAAGGCACTAATTCCCCTATCTGGACCTCGACATCCCTATTCATTGTCACTAATTATAATCCATTACCAACAGCATGAATGCTGTTTTTGTTATTACTGTGCAGCGATAAATTTAACTTACATTTCTAAAGCATACAATTTATAACCACGGCTATAAAGGTCTGCTTTCTTAAGAACACAAAAAGTGAAATATTATTGCTTGTTTGATCTTCTCGTGCCTTGGCATCAGACCTTTCTACTTCTGCTTTAGACACTGTATTAATGAAATTACTTCGACGGACTGGCATGGCTTCAAGGAAGGTGCTGGGTCTTAAATCGATGACCTATGAAGAGAGGCTAAAGGAGCTAAATCTGCTCTCACTGGAAATAACAACAACTACAGGGAAGACAACATGACCCTGGTCGCTTAATCCATGAAAGGAATTACTGAAACAAATGTGGAGCACTTGTTTGCAGAAGCACCGAACTGGGAGAAATCTTTGTGTTCAATCAGAAGAGAACTAGGACACACATTATGAGTAAAATAGCTGCAAATTGAATGAAACTGTCAGATTAAATACATTACAAACTGATTTATTAAATTATGAAGTAGACTATCTTCTGTTGTTGTTACACAACAGGGTGACATAGCAACATCAAAATGATTCAATTCCTTATTGGAAATGAAACAAAAAGATAAGGGGGATAATTTAAACTTTTGTCAATAGTGTAAATTGCACGATATTGGATCAGCCACCCATTACACACCCCGCCCAATTAACCTTACCATGGACTTCAATGGTGGCCGATCCAATATCGCCCATTTGCACCATTGCCAAAAGTTAAAATGACCCCTAAGGGTATGGTGTCAAAGCAGGAGTAAATGAAAATGGACTCAGGGAGTCCTGCATAACACACCTCAATAGTCGAATAGGATAAAAGGCCTTCTCTTTTTCTGACTTTAAAATCAGAATCATTAAAATATTAACTTTTGTCAATTTTTAGCCCATCACTTTGTTGTCAGATATCTTGCCCGCCTGTATCTAATTTGTAAGATAATACCACTAATTGGAGAAGGTGGACCAGGGTCGTTACTCCATTGTCCAACGAAACAGACATGACGGAATCAGTATCATATCTACTGCTGATAGGTTTACATTTATAATTGAAGTGCTGCATATTAAATAGAGTTTTCTGAACCGAGTGTTAGAAAAAAATTAAAGGACACTCAGTTCTCAATTGACGAGTTTTTAAGCTGTACCCAGAGTGGAAAAATATCTCAGGAGTTGCTTGTGTCTATTTGCAGCACTTACGCAAAACATTCATTGGCTCTTATTCAAGGAGTCATTATAATAAAAAAAATAGCACAATCGTTTTTTTTTTGCTGCCTTAAGCTAAAGCTGCCAATTGGATTTTTTTCCCCCAGATCAGTTTTAATGGTGTTTGGCAAATTTGTGCTTTACATGTAGTCAGCATATGGCTGCACTCACGTGTGTGCAGATCACCAAACTGGGAGAAATTGAAAAACTACTTGATGGTTCCAAGACTGAGCAAGCGAAAGATCCCATATGTTACCTACCCACAGTCTGAATTCTCTACTTACTATAAATACTCTAATTGGCACCAAACAGCGCTTTAAATGTTAGACGTAGTCTGCATTAGAATTTTCAAAAAAGACACACCGTAGCTCAGAACAATTCAACAGAGATTCAAAATCTTTTGATATTCATGCTGGTGCAGACATTGATGAATATTGTAGTTAATTAATGTCTCTCAGTTCAAGCTATTGTTATACCTTATGTGATCAATCAAAATATTATAATGTGTGTTGGACATTCATTAATCCACCTGAGTACAGCAAGAGAAATGCTGATATTGCACAGAATGGAGACAAATGTAATTGTCAGAACACATTTGGGATGTGTGACCAGTACAAAGCCGAAAAACTTGTACCTAGTTGCTAAATGCTAGTCATGCAAGACAAAATTCCTTCACTTTTGTACATATTTCAGGATTTTCCTTGACCTCTTGCTCACTAAGAACATGTCAATCCCTGAAAAAAGCTATATTAGCCTACATGAAATACATTTGACAAAGTATTACATTACCTCTTATTAGCTTTGCATTGAAATTGAATAAATTCCAATACCAGAAATATAGTTGCATTTTCAAGGGTCGCATAATGCACGGTCAGCTACAGATAAACACTTTTTATGTCGATATTAAATACACAGGTGGCAACAGTCCAAGACTAATACAACATTAACTTTTTAATGGCTGACAGGTTTTGTAAGTTTTCAGGTAACATTTTATGAAACAAACACTATTGCAACAGCGATAAAGCTGTTCAAAATATTTATTCTAGCAAGGTTACCTATAAAGAATTAAACTTATGTTATGATAATTAAAAATAACAACCTAAACAGTTTTGGGGAGATTTTCCAATCTGATGTTCCTATCACATGCTCAGAATGCATTTTGGAAAATTGTGACGTTCAAGCCAGAATTTTACATTGCTTTATTTAATGGACAGAAAATCAGGAGTTGTGTAATTGCCCGAAATGTGCTCCTGACATACACTGGTAGCTCTGAAAGAGAAAATCTGCTTGGTGAATTTTTCCGATTAATAATACTGGCATAAAATCTCATTACTACAGTAGGGCCATTTTAAGATTGTTTATTGAACTAGTTAGCACTTTTTTTTGCAATACAACACAGCAATTGAACACTAAAACATTGGCCCCAAGTTTCGGACCGTGCCGAAAACGGCGCACCTCCAAGCTGGACGCCCGTTCTTCGCGCCTAAAAGTGCGCTAGAAAAAAACTTCGATATTCTCCAGCTCCTCGGAGCTCGATCTCAGCTTGGCGCGGTGCGCATTTCACAGCGGAGGGCGGAGCCAAATACTCGCACCGATTCTGTAAGTAGTGGGGGGCGGGTCCAATTTAAATGAGCCAACGTGGTGCCGGCAACCCTGCGCGTGCGCGTTGGAGCGTGCGCGCACGCGCAGTGTCAAACAAACATTGGCACTCGGCCATTTTTAAAAGGACTCGGCTGCCGGCCAGCCACTGACGCCGCTCCTATCCCATGGCCGAATGGCCTCAGCCCCCTTGAAAAGCTGCGTGCGTCCGGTGTTGATCCTTCGGCTGCCGGCCAGCCACTAACAGAATGAGGGCCTGCCTGCAGCACAGCAGCTCAGCTCGAAGGCTGCTTGGTGCCGCTGTCGGGGCTGCTGTCGAGACACTGACGCCACACCCCTGCCTGTCTCCAACATGAAAGGCCTGCCTCAAGCACAGCAGCTCGAAGGCTGCTGATGTTTCACACAGGTAGGAACATGGTTTATTTAATCTTTTCTTTGCTTATAAATTTTTAGTCAGGTTGGATTTATTTGTATAATATTTGTATAAGTATAACTAAGGATTGATTGTAGAATTTAATGACTTCCCTTCCCCCCCTCACCCCCACCATTCCCTACGCCTAATTTGTAACCTACGCCTGATTTTCTAAAGAGTAGACAAGGTTTTTTCGAGCGTACAAAAGTCTTCACGTACTCCATTCTAAGTTAGTTTGGAGTAAGTTTTCACTGCCGAAACTTTGAAAACAGGCGTAAGTGGCCGGACACGCCCCCTTTTGAAAATAAAATTCTGTTCCAAAGTGAAACTGTTCTAACTGACTAGAACTGGAGCAAACTAAATGCCGAGAATTTGAATTTCTAAGATACTCCGTTCTACACCAGTTGCTCCAAAAAATCAGGAGCAACTGAGGCCGAAACTTGGGCCCATTAATTCCAAAGATTTATTTTTTTTAAACAGAGAGTAATAAAGGCTGACACTCCAGTTGTCAGTTGAGTAAAATTCAGATATTTCAGTTCTGTTCTAATTCAGACTCATTTATCTCTGCAACAACCTTTATAGAAAATTGTATTCTGTTGTGAGCTTGGGGCTATTCCTCCTTTTTAATGGTAAGCCGATGTCTTTGGTTTCCTCACAGTTAAACGGCAATCTTCCAGAGGATTTTATATAATCCCTTCATTATTAGTACTGGTTTTTGATTCTCTAATGGGTTTAGTGGAGCTTTTGGGGTCCATTCGTCTGACACCTGGGAGACCCTGGCCAAAGTCCGCCCACCCTAAGTGGAGGAAGTGCATCCGGGAGGGCGCTGAGCACCTCGAGTCTCATCGCCGAGAGCATGCAGAAATCAAGCGCAGGCAGCGGAAAGAGCGTGCGGCAAACCAGTCCCACCCACCCTTTCCCTCAACGACTGTCTGTCCCACCTGTGACAGGGACTGTGGTTCTTGTATTGTTCAGCCACCGAAGGATTCATTTTTAAGAGTGGAAGCAAGTCTTCCTCGATTCCGAGGGACTGCCTGTGATGATGATGATCATGGGAGTTTATATCCAATCCCCTTCTACTTTTGTTGGAATACACGATCAGATTCTTGGGCCCCGATATTTATAGGACGTGAGGAAGGAATGGGGGCATGTGTTTGCGAGGGGGCTGAACACCCGGAAATGGCAGAAATGTGGAGACCCTGCCAAATTTAACGGCAGGGCCACATTATCATTCATTGACTCCGTTTCCCACCCCGCGGCCAGCCAGATTGAGAGATTGGCCAGCTGCTGGGTGTGAAAGTTAGCAGTAAGGTGGCTACAGCTGGGATGGTTGGAGACAGGAAACATTGCGGGTCTGTGGTGGTGGGGGAGCGGGGGGATGGCGGGATGCACTCCTGCTCCTCCTAGCCACAAGCAGTGCTATAAAAAAGCAGCTACCTATTGGATCCTGCTGCTCTCGCCTCCCTTTAACTGCCGGGTTTCCCGAGCCCTGGGAAACCCGGCCCACCAGCATTAAATTCAAAATGGCTGCTGAAATCTGAGGAATGGAGCCTTATTAACAGATTATAAACTCCTCTCTCCAGAGCGCGTTACTCAAAACAACAACAACTTATATTTATATAGCGCCTTAAGGTAGTAAAGCATCCCAAGGTGCTTCACAGGAGTGTTATAAGACAACAAAAAAAATATGACGCCAAGTCACATAAAAATAAATTAGCGCAGGTGATCAAAAGCTTGGTCATAGAGGTAGGTTTTAAGGCGTGTCTTAAAGGAGGAAAGAGAGGTAGAGAGGCGGAGAGGTTTAGGGAGAGCATTCCAGAGTAAGGCCTAGACAACAGAAGGCACGGCCACCAATGGTTGAGCAGTTATAATCAGGGATGCTCAAAAGGGCAGAAATTGAGCAGCGCAGACATCTCGGGGGGGGTTGTGAGCCCGAAGGAGATCACAGAGATAATGAGGGGCGAGGCCATGGAGGGATTTGTAAACAAGGATGAGAATTTTGAAATCGAAGCATGGCTTAACTGGGAGCCAATATAGGTCAGCGAGCACAGGGGTGATAGGTGAGCGGGACTCGGTGCGAGTTAGGACACGGGCTGCACAGTTTTGGATGAGTTCAAGTTTACGTAGGGGAGAATGTGGGAGGCCAGCCAGGAGAGAATTGGAGTCGTCAAGTCTCGAGGTAACACAGGCATGGATGAAGGTGTCAGCAGATGAGCCGAGGCAGGGGCGGAGACAGGCGATGTTAAGGAGGTGGAAATAGGCGGTCTTAGTTATGCTGCGGATGTGTGACTGGAAGCTCATTTCAGGGTCAAATACAACACCGAGGTAGAGAAAGCCCCCAAAGCTGCTGCAGTTCAATGGGAATTAGGAGTGTTCGCACCAGATTGGGGGTCGGGTTTCGCATATGTGGTGATTCAAACCTCCCCCTCCCCCTGACCCCCTCCCGCCTGTCATTGGGGGCTTAAAGTGCTGTCATCTACTTTGCACACCAGCATGTTCTTTTCAAGGTTTGGATTCAGATTGATTACTTAGCAGGAAGGGTAGGGAGAAAGAGGGAAAGTTGCCTTCTTTTTAAGACATGCATATGTACTGATATATAAACAGTACAAATGTATTATTAATTCATTCTGTTACAAACCTGATTTACAAACTTCTGACCTGAATTCATTCTTGGAAGCTGATGCATGGAACTGCACATCCACTCTGCATAAATTTGTATGCAGTGCATGTAAAATTAGAGTTCAGAACAAGAAAAATTGAAGTTGTATGCCAAGATTTAGTGTTAAAGTATTGGTTAGAGGATATAAACATTTTATGAAAACTGGTGTTACAGTTGTGTGACTTTTAAAAATAATCTTCAACATTAATCAGTCCCCATTCTATTTCAGTTGTTTGGGATTGCAGTGCACAAGTCAAAATGTCAAAAGTTACTGTCTATGCCACGTTGCACAAAGAAAACCACACTGCCGTTAGAAAGATTACTCCTCCACGAAAGGTCTCATTTTTAATGGTTCCCTTGTGAGTTAAAACGCGAATCACAGTTAATTCTCTGAGGGCATATTTGGCCAATGCATCGCACCAGTTTTCTTATTTTCCTTTGCTGTCTTGTGGGGATCATTACTTATCTTTATAGCCTAATCCAAGTAGAACCATTCCACAAAGTACATAAGCTGTTTGATTTGTACATGAGCAAACAGAAGCAGAAAGAGAGAGAGAGAGAGAGAGAGACATTAAAAGCAAATTAAAAAATTACAAAATTTAAAACATAAAAGAAAATTGTGAATGAGCGTATTTTTAACAAAAAATGACAGGGAGCTGGAGACAATTGATCGTCAAGTTCAAGTTGAATCTTCTTTTCTTTTCTAGTTACTTTATCCAAAGGAATTGACCATAAATTACCACCACCTACATTTATATAGCCTCCAGTTCTTGATGCAAAGCCAGATTAGACCTCAAAACATGATATCTCACATTGCAATACATGGAAAATACATGGGCCATTTTTATTCCAAATCTTCAGCAATACCTATAATCTTGAAGTTAATTAACCACTAGCTCGTCTAAAACCAAGGACATTTAATTAGTATCTTGAATGCAATGTTAAGCATAATACATTTTTATCAACAGGAATGTGTTGGAGCAGAAACCTGCTGCCTCATGCCAGTCTCCGTTAATTGAAATGCAGACCAGTTAGATACAATTGTGTTGAGGGGATGCAGAGCAGGTCTAAATCCTATTGGACTGATTTCCCAATACACCAAGACTTGTTGCATGTCTGAAAATCAGATATACATCATCGGAAAATGTACTCTTATAGCTTTCAGAGTGCTGCTATTTCAAACTTCTCTGGCAACTGGTGTTATCTAAGCTATGTGCAAATCAGTAAACATCAGGTTTTTCCACAAGAGGGGATCAAAATCAGACTGGATAGAGAAAGACCATTATCCTCACTACTAAATGTATCTGAGCTTATGGAAACCATAGTTAATTAAGTTATTGTAACTTTACAAAAACAATAAACTTGGCTGGAAGACACTGAACTATAAATCGGAACAATTATACTAACATTGTATAAATCCATGGTGTGGCCATTTCTGGAATGCGCTGTCACATTCTGGTCACCCTATCTCAAAGTAGGATAGAGCGGCATTAGAAAAAGTTGAAACAAGTATGACATTGGTTTCCATATTTACGAAAGGATATACTTGCTTTGGAGGCAGTTCAGAGAAGGTTCACTAGGTTGATTCCGGAGATGAGGGGGTTCGCTTATGAGGAAAGGTTGAGTAGGTTGGGTCTCTACTCATTGGAATTCAGAAGAATGAGAGGTGATCTTATCGAAACGTATAAGATTATGAGGGCGCTTGACAAGGTGGATGCAGAGAGGACGGGCCAAAATTTCCCCAGGAGTTGCTCCGTTTTTTTGGAGCAACTTGATTTTTCTGGAGTATCTTAAAAATTCCCATTCTGCACATTTAATTTGCTCCAGTGTAAGTGCGTTAGTTAGGATTTTTTAAAGTTTAGTTTTTTTTTAAAGGGGGCGTTACCAGCCACCTATGCCTGTTTTGGCCATTTAAGCCAGTTTGGACAGCTAATAGTTGCTCCAAACTAACTTAGGCCAGCGTATGTGGCCACTTGTGGAGAGTTAAAAAATCAGCACAGTTAGCCAGAGGTGGGGGGGGGGGAATTGAAGCACAGAGGATCTTGCAAAGCACTAAACACCTTCACATCAACATTAAAGAAGCATAAAAACCATCAATAATAAATAAAAAATAAATAAAATATAAAACTTAAGTCACCTCGTGTATGTAACTCTGCTAAGCGATTCACAATGGCTGCTGGTGTTTCTAAACAACAGGATTCCATGAACTCCGTGGGAACATGTCTGACAGACATGCCACTCCTGCTATTGTCTCTGGAGGCTATTGATTCTTTGCTTTGCACAGGCAGCCCCTGCCCAATTGGCAATTATTCCCATGTAAGTGAGTATCAGCAGGCTGTTCAGCCGCGGTGAGGCATCACAGCTGTGCCTGATCCCATCCTTGCTTGATGTTCACACGAATGCGATTCCAACAGGTGTCACTGGATTGTGATCGGGGTCAGGAACACAGTGATGCTGAGGCCACAACTACACACCCTTACCGCAGCCGTGCTGAGATCCCTTCGGTCAGGGATAGGGGCGGCAAGCAACGGATCGTCCGTTCGACCAGGGATAGGGGCGGCGACGTGCTGGGAGGGCGAGGCGCTACTGCGCATGCGCGCAGACTCCACTGTGCATGCACGCAGCTGCCAGCGCTGTTTTCGGCGCAGGGCTGAAGCTCCGCCCCCCACTCGATGAGAAATGCCATGCCAGGACCCAGGACACAGAGCAGAGTGGCCAGAATTCTTGGTGAGTTTTTTGGCGCCGTTTTGATCGCACAAAGTCGGAGCATCTCGGGAGAGTGCGCCGGAAAAAATGGGTTGGGGAAATTTTGGCCCGATGTTTCCACTGATGGGGGAGACTAGAACTAGAGGGCATGATAGAATAAGGGGCTGCCCATTTAAAAATGAGATGAGGGGAAATTTCTTCTCTAAGAGGGTTGTAAATCTGTGTATTCCCTGCCTCAGAGTGCTGTGGAAACTGGGACATTGAATAAATTTAAGACAGAAATAGAGAGTTTCATAAAGGATAAGGAGATAAGGGGTTATGGAGAGCAGGCAAGGAAATGGAGCTGAGTCCATGATCAGATCAGCCATGATCTTATTGAAAGGTGGAGCAGGCTCGAGGGGCTGTATGGCCTACTCCTATTTCTTACGTTCTTATGGTTCCAGGTCTTAGGGAAATCTGTCTGCCTGCATTGAGTGCTCAAGTCCTGGAGTAGACCAAGCAACTTCCCACCAATTCCCACTGTTATGTATGTATGTAAACCTCACCAATATGTAAGACTTGCCACTAGGGGGCACACCTGTGGGAGACCGAAAGGTCACCTGTGCACCCTGGGGCAAGCAGGTATAAAAGGTGACTCACCATGCTGCTTCCTCACTCTGGAGTCTGAATAAAGAGACCAAGGTCACAACAGTTGGAGCTTGCGATATAGTCCTGTGGATTTATTCTGAACATAACAAATTGGCGACAAGTAACGGATCACGAACTTTCACGCGGTAATGGCTGCCATTGTTATTCTTGAGAGATTTGTTGAGGGTGATGATTGGGAAACCTTCGTTGAGTGCCTCGACCAGTACTTTGTGGCCAACGAATTGGACACAGCTGAGATGGCGATCAGCCGCAGGGCGATTCTCACCGTATGTGGGTCGTCGGTATATGGCCTCCTTAAAAATTTGCTGGCACCGATCAAACTAATGGACAAATCTTACGCAGAGCTGTATACGCTGGCTAGGGAACACCCACAGCCGAAGGAGAGCGTCCTGATGGCCAGGTATCACTTTTACATGCACCGTTGCTCCGAGCGCCAGAACGTGGCGAGTTTTGTCGTCGACCTAAGACACCTTGCGGGGCAGTGCGAATTTGCAGGATCCTTGGGGGAAACATTGCAGGACTTTTTCATGCTTGGAATTGTCTGCCGAATCCCTAGATCTAAGCAAGGCCATCACGATATCCACGAGCGATAACACGAAACAGATATCTTCACAAGATCGAAGCTCACCGGCGAGCACTGTGCACAAAATAATGTTTTCAGCAGGCAGATCTGTACAGGGCTGGGCCCACACAACCGCAGAGGCCAGACCTAGGCCAGGGTGACTCAGAGTCCGCCGTGGGGCATGAATGCGTATCCATTAGCAACATGTTGGCACTGCGGGGGCAGCCATAGAGCTCATCAATGTCGATTCAAGCCCAATGTGTGCAAGGGCTGTGGAACAATGGGGCACCTCCAGCGAATGTGCAAATGACCTTTGACTCACCATGTAACAGAGTCAGGAGAGGACAACCGATCCAGCGAGGATCACGATGAACGAGCAGAAGAGACAACTGAACCTGAGGATGAAGAGGAAGTATATGGGATACACACCTTCACCACCAAAAGCCTTCCGATAATGTTAAAAGTTGAACTTAACGGCACTCCAGTCTCCATGGAACTAGACACGGGGGCCAGTCAATCAGTTATGAGCCAGAAGGCATTCGAGAGGCTGTGGGGCGACGAAGCCCAGCGACCCGAGCTGATCCCGATTCAGGCAAAGCTGCACACCTACACCAAGGAACTGATACCAGTTATTGGTAGTGCGGACATAAGAGTATCCCATGAGGGAGCGGTGCACGATTTACCACTGTGGATTGTTTCAGGTGATGGGCCAATGCTGCTTGGCAGGAGGTGGATGGGGAAGATTCAATGGAACTGGGAAGACCTCTGCGTACCTTCTCCGGTGAACGACGTCTCCCCTTCTCAAAGGCTGAGCAAAGCCCCACCTTCAGCTGAACCAGGCATCAAAGTGCAGATCCGATGCACAGGCCATTCATCACGACCACGAGGAGGTAAAGATTAACTGAGCAGCAGTACAGGTGTGGTATCCAACACCCGAAGCTGATGACCTCTTTGCGGCGATGGAAGAGGCTCCAGGCCAACCAAGCAGAGTGAGACTCTGGCTGAAACGATCCGAATGCGTCTCCCCGACGCCAGAGGCCAAATCCCTGGGGAGGAAGATCGCGGCAGTCGACATCACGGACACGGACGAGAGAGCCTCCAGACCACGGGACGAAGGTGCGTCCAGACCACGGGACGAGAGCACGTCCAGACCACGGGACGAAGGTGCGTCCAGACCACGGGACGAGAGCACGTCCAGACCACGGGACGAAGGTGCGTCCAGACCACGGGACGAGAGCACGTCCAGACCACGGGACGAAGGTGCGTCCAGACCACGGGACGAGAGCACGTCCAGACCACGGGACGAAGGTGCGTCCAGACCACGGGACGAGAGCACGTCCAGACCACGGGACGAAGGTGCGTCCAGACCACGGGACGAGAGCACGTCCAGACCACGGGACGAAGGTGCGTCCAGACCACGGGACGAGAGCACGTCCAGACCACGGGACGAAGGTGCGTCCAGACCACGGGACGAGAGCACGTCCAGACCACGGGACGAAGGTGCGTCCAGACCACGGGACGAGAGCGCGTCCAGATCACGGGAGGTCGCCGCAACAGAATGGTGGAATGTGTCACCCAGCAAGGAAGATGACTGGGTTTGGGGCAAAGGTAAAGGGGCGGACGCTGAGAAGGCCAAGAACCCACAACGCTCCAATAAATTGTGTGCACTATGCAACCCTTGTGAGCGGTCTTTCGCGGCCAATGATGTACCATTATATGAGGTTGGGGGTACCTTACAACAAGCCAAAGTAGCGGGCAAACACCAACTGGTCGTATATGTATCTAACGAAGCATTCGTAGCAAGTGAGATGTTACCGCACGGGGCCGGGAATGTTGTGCAGCAAGCAAAAGTAGCGGGCGAGCCCCAAACGATTGAACATGTATCCAATAAGTTAAACAAAGCAGCAGCCTGTGTTCTCGGGACTAAAGAGACGTACCAAAGAGTGTCCCAATATGTGCTCGAGTCAGACAAGCTGTTCATCCCACAAGCTCGGGAGTGTAGAGACACCATTATCGATGTGTTGTTTCGAGAATGTCTAACACTGTGTGAGCACTGTAACATGATCCGTCACGGGCCAGGCACTGAGAACGGCACTAATGCCCTCAGTTGGCCACCGTCGCCCACCCCCGGGGTGGAAACAGCGCAGCCTGCAGACCCACTCACGGTCGTGGAAGAGCTAGAAAGCGAGTGGTCAACCGTAACGGCCCCCCAGTTTAGGACCTGGACCAGCCAGGATCCCACGTTACCGCCTGCCAAAGGTGAACTGCTAGGCGGGATGTGGCAACCTATCCGTCGCAGAGACGAAAGACCCATCGCAACGTTGCAAAGTAAGGCAGGGCGGCTACACACAGTCGGTGGCCCGGGGTCCCCATACTACGGCCCAAGGTCCACGGAGACCGCTAGGCCTCCCGCCACTACCGAAAGTCTCAAGGCCCTTGTGGCCATCCTGGGCTTGCTAGACCTCAGGGTCAGTGACAATAGCCCGGAGCAGGCTGCCCAAATCACTAAACCTAACACCACGAGTGTCACCGCAGAGTCCCTACAGACCCGGCTATCCCGGGTGCTACGCAGTCACCAGACAGAATCACTCAGAACCAAGCCTTCCGTAGGCCATCAGCAGAGAATGCACCATAAGTGCACGGCCCCTCCACGCGACATCAGAATAAGTGATGTAGACCATGTTCAGGGCCCCAGCATTAGCAAAGGGGGGGAATGGAGGTTATGTGATGAAAACGGAGCGTTTGATTGTGAAACCATGTACCAGGCTAACGAGTAAAGCATTTGGACCAGACCAAACTGCGAACTACAGATAACCAGGAACCACTGTGAAAGGACCTGGCCCCCAGCGATCCATTAACACCATCAACTTCGCCATCAATCACGAGGGTGAACCCACCACGTCAGGACTTGAACCCAGGTGATCGACCCGGGGACGCGGGGCGTCAGATCGCCTCAACTTGCAAATAACTTGCACAATTAGACTTTGGGTGGGGAGTGATGTAAGACTTGCCACTAGGGGGCACACCTGTGGGCGACGTAAGGGTCACCTGTGCACCCTGGGGCAAGCAGGTATAAAAGGTGACTCACCATGCTGCTTCCCCACTCTGGAGTCTGAATACAGAGACCAAGGTCACAATAGTCTGAGCTTGCGATATAGTCCTGTGGATTTATTCTGAACATAACGCCCACTGTATAAGAATTCCAAAGGATCAAACCACTTTGATTGAACTTCAATTTTTATTAAATTATTTGAGTTAAATGTAAAACAATTTAACGTGTATAAAACAAATATAAATGCTGATCATATTAAATATGACAAGCTTCATTTAAAGATAACAGCACTTTTTAGAATCTAATTATTTTGAATAAATGAGAGGGTTCTGATTATTGTTTTGTGTTGTTCTGAAGCAGATTGCATTGCTGAATGAATTAACTAAATGGGCTATGGTACAATGATTTCAAACTGGCTACTGTTATCTATCTATAGTTAATATAATCCTTGGACCAAACATAATCCTAATTTCAAGTTTGACAGTTCTTGGTAAACTAGTCATGTGTTTCCTCAGGATTTAAGTGTGTGTATACTGCTGAAACTGTAATTTCTGCAGTTACATATAAAAAATCTGTTCGAAGGAGATAATACACCATTGCTGGAGCAGCGACACTCTCACAAACCTATTTTGCCATGTCAGAACTCATCTTAGATAAAGGTGCAGCATTGAGGAGAATAAATTATCCTTCTTTTTTTTTAAATTAGGGAACCAAAGATGACATTTCCATGTTTAATGGTTGTCACTAAAAGTTATAAAAACTGTCAGAGTACACTGCTTTATATGTAGAGAAGTATTGGTGAGGAGCAGGTGCTGACATTGCAATCACATTTATGTTTAGTGGAAGCAGATCTGAGAGTTTTCAGGTGACTATAATTGTCAGGACAATTAACTACATTTTTGGTGGCGGGGATGAACCATATTTGTTCAGTTTGATTGTCTCTCAACTCCTTTCACATTCACACCAAAAAGCTATTTCCATATAATCTAAACTTTACATCTTTCTCCCAACTGAAGCTGCAAGTACTGTGCTGCAGGATTAACAATGATCTTTTTAACCAAAATATTTTCCACTGGAGATTGCACAAGCTGCTATTGTGCACTCTTGTCCAATCCAAAAAGCAATAAATAGCCGTCAAAATATATCTCACAGGCTAATCCGGTAAATTAATTGATTTACAAGAATTATAATTACACAGAAGTAAAACAACACCGCAAAAAAAACTATTGGTACACAATTACTTATAAATCCACAGAGATTAAATCAGTTCACAAGAGTTTAACTATATTGCAAGTAACATACTACTTCCATAGTGCAAATTTTTGAATGATTTTGGTAGATTTTCTGAGGTGAGGTGATAGACCTTTCCAGCTGCATGGAGTCCAGCTGTCACCTCAGACACAACTGAAATCTGTGTATTGCCTTCCTTTAAAATCCCAACAAGATTCATTGTTACATACAGTTGATTTTAAAGCTCCTTTTATCTCAAAGATATGTGAAAAGAGATATAATCCAAAAATGTTATTCTATGGCTTTCGATGTCAGACTGGCTCGGTGCTGGCATTTTCACCTCTGAGGCAGAAGATCGAGGGTTCAAGCTCCACGGCAGGGCTCTGATGACATAATCTCGGCTGACATTTCAATGCAGCACTGGAGTACTGCACTATTGAAGCTGCCATCTTTCAGGTGAGACATTAAACTGAGGCTCTGTCTGCCCTTTCAGGTGAATGTAGAAGATCGATTGTACTATTCAGGGAAGTTGTCCTGGTATTCCAGCAAATGGTGACTGCACTTCAAAAAAGTACTTCATTGATTATAAAGCTCTTTGGGATGTCCTGAGGCTGTGAAGGGTGCTGTATAAATGCCAGTTCTTTCTTCCTTACTTTAAACTCAATCAATGTAAATTTCTACTGTAACCTTTTCACTTCAGACTTAGCTCCTTCACAGTTCAGATTCCAATTTCCCCAGCAGCTGACCTTCACATCTAATACTTGTCATAAACACACCTGCACCAGAAATGACTGCCAGTTATGCAAATGTACAAACACTTAATTTGTCTGTACTGTACCAAAGTCTTTGTTCTGCTCTTTTAATGGAGGCATTACATTTTTATTTTACCATCAATGGTTTACAAGAGGTAAAACTCTGCACCTGGTGGAGCCATCGTTCAATGGGATATGTGATGTATTTGGAGAATGGTGACAATGTTTGATGGTGAATTGTTTTTGCCCACCACGTCACTGATGAGGAACTCCTGGGCTGGAACTTTACCAATGCTGAGAGGACGGGATCGGAGGCGGGTCGTGACCCTGCTTCCATGCTGGTCTCCCAGGTATCGGGTCTGTCAGCGCTGAACCAAGCGGCGGGGGAGACAATTTATATTATTAAGAGCTTGTGAACGGGCACTTAAAACTATGGTAAGCTCACCTATAGATTTTTTGGGAGGGAAATTGAGCTGCCTTGCGTCCGTTTTTTCTGCGCAATTTCGCCTTTTTTGTCGGTAAAAGGTACTCACCTAAATTTGACAAAGTTGCACGCCGGTGGTTTTGAAAAACCGCTGAAAAGTGGACCGTTATTGTGCAACACCAAAAAAAAAATGCGACCGCTTAAAATTGTCCGTTCGGCACACCCATCGATCGGAAGGAAAAAAACGGCAGGTAAAAAGCTGTGTTGCAGCCCCAGAAACAACGGTAAGTGCGAAGACCTGCAAAAAAAGTTAAGTTAAAATTTTTATTTTTAAATTCTTTTGCAGCAATTACTTAGTTAAGGGTCTTGTAAATGTTTTGTGATTTTTGATTTTTTTGTTTTTTTGCAATTTTTTGTGTGTGTGTTTTCCCTTCTCCGTGGTCTTCGGCAACTTTAGCCCAAGGCCGATTACCGCTGCTTAGCGGTAATTGGCATCGGGCTAAAGTTGGCGAGGACCACAGTTTCCACTGCGAATCCTCGTGCAATGCTGATTTTTACCGTCGGGCGCATTTTGTTGCTAATTTTACCCCCTTAAAATATAGCGGTATTTTTAGCGAAAAGTGCTGAAAAGAATCAGCTATCAACAAAAGATCAATTTGTTGCCCGAAGAGTTCAATAATGTCTTCCCCGCTACTCGGGGATCACATCAGGTAAGGAGGTCAGGTGTTGTGTCAGCATGGGATAATTTCTTAACCTGATAGCTGAAAATGGTCTATTGAAGCTCACATTTAATATGTGTTCACTTTCCAAGCTGTTGCTTACTGCATTTAGAAGAGAGATTGAGCTTTATGCAGGTTGCAAGTGTTTGGAGCAAACTCTCCAGCCAGTATCACCTCATTGGAACAATCTCTCTCACCAATGACAGATCACTTCTATCATCTCAAACTCACCTGCCATCTATTCCATCAGCATCGGTGCCCTTGAAAAAAATCTCACCTTGGTCCTCGGAATCCCACCACAGTCATCCCCCAACACCACATCAGCGGGCACACCAGCAGTACCAATAACAACACCAACCTTCTCCGCAATCACCTGATGCTGCACAGGACACGGGGCAGCAGCACCTGACACCAGAGATGGCCTCACCATCGCCAGATTTAATTCACTTGACACTGTACACCCTGGCTGCCACAGGACGCGCCAGGTTGGCACCAGCCCACACCAACACCATAAAGCATCCCTACAATGCCCAAGCCATTCCTTTCACACTCACCCCGATCGCCGAGGGTACCGTTATGTCCCACCATTCACTAAGCCACTTCCAAAGGTGCACACAAATCTGTCCAAGAATGCAAAGTTTTGAAAATAAAGATTTCCATGATTGAGAGCACATTAACAGAAACTTTACATGAACATTGGCGAAAACACCCAAGTGCCTACCCTCGTCTGCTGTTAGTTGATATGATAGGACTAGGATGAGGGTTAGTGTGAGGGGTGGCTAGTGAGATGGGGATGTGATGATGTAGATAGAGAGAGAGGGATGGGTGGAGGTGCAAGGTCAGCTGGTGTGAGTAAAGATGTGCAGGAGTAGGGTAAGGAAGGCAGAGTGATGGGTGGCACAGCAGGATGAGGTTGAGTGGCTTTGCAGTAATGCTTTGTGATCCACTGAGATCATTGAAAGGTTTGCGCCACTCTACACAGGTCCTCCTGACCACATCCCTGCTGTGTGCCCTCCTGTGCAATGTGCAACCAGACTGCTTTGGTCTCCTGGGGAGGTCTCTTCCATCCATTGGAAGGGTAGGGAACCTCCCTGCCTGCTGTGGCCCCCTCTATAAGCATATGGAGGGAGTCATGGGAGAGCCTGGGTGCTGCCATGCACCATTTATACAGTGATTACCAGTGTTCGCAGCAAGTTAATGCTGTAGAACACACATAACTCAACTGTCAAAATAAATTTGCGCATGGTCCCTTTAAGGAAACTGACTCATAACGTGTCATCAAACATCATCAGACCCACTTCACTTTAATTGGCTGATAACCTCATCAACATAACAAGCCCCATCAACATAAACTCACTTCGACAGAGCGGGATGGAACTGGCAGTGGTTTGGGACCCCGTCACGGACCCCGGCCATCTCGCTCCCGCCTCGGCAGGTAAAATAGCGGCCCTTATCTTTAAACTTCCTATCCACATAGCAAGAGCTCAAATCACTGCTTGTCAGTCATTGTCCAACGAGCAACTATCCTTGAGGAATGGGAGCTGGGTAAACATAGTCTCTTTAGGGTTCAGCTGGCTCTGCGATCGCCACACCAGCTGATGAAAACTTGGAACCAAGTCAACCCTTTCTGGGAAACTTAGCAATTCAACAACTGAACCTCGCACTTTCACAATGCTCCTGGCTCAGTGAGGGGTAGAACTGTGACTGGGGTTAGGACTCTCCAGGTAGAATGCTCTTAGCTAGACAAGCAATGAGAATCTGTTAACCTCCACCTTTGTGCAAACTCGCAAAGCTTTGAGCTTTCCAGCTGTATCTAAGCTCTCTGAAATTGGTAAATGGATTGAATGCCTGCTGGGAAACAGAAACGTTACACCTGTATTAGTGGTGTTATTTCAGGGATCAATTTTGGCTCGGGCTCGAGGAGAACTCCCATGCTTTGGTTTGAATATTTCCATTGGATCCTCGACACCCACCTGAACAGGCAGATGGGGCCTTGGTTTAACATTCATCCAGAAGATGATGCTTCCAACAATGTAGCAGTCTCTCAGCACTGCACTGAAGTGCCTAAATTTTGAATCAATGACGAGCTGACTTCGAGGTAAGATTGCTGTCACTCACCCAAGCTGACATTTACAAAAGCAAATCTTCCTCCAATATGATGTACAATATTTAATTGCTCAAAACCCACCTGTTGCCTCCCCTCCCCTAAGGTTTCCTCCATTCTCTTAAACTCAGTGCACCTCCTGTTATCACAGTGGGATTAAATTAAAATAATTAAAATAAGTGTTACATTATGCCACAGTTAGCATATGTCCACTCCAGGATTCCTATTAAAATGTGTTGAACTGATGAATCAGATAATTTCAACAGCCATATTAAAGCCCCAGGAAGAAGTCAAAATTCGGGCTTCTTTTAATGATATAACATGAAAAAACAATTTGAACGGGCGGGGGGGGGGGGGCGGGGCGGAGTGTGGAATTGTTTCTCAAGCAATTCAATCATTTATGACACTATTTTATTATTTGTTGCAGAAGCTCAGGCATCTTAGGGTGCATTTAAACTGCAACTGCTAGTAGTTTGGGAATTTTGAAAAGTTGAAGAGGTTAAAAGGACTCCAGGATTGTGCATAAACCAGATTTGACACTCCATGCAGTAACAACACCCTATGGGGGACAACATCACATCGCTTCAAAGTCACATCAGGCCTGACACCGCTTCCCACCAACTCTAAACTTGTATTATCGTTGCACTTGAAGGTGCCTTTATACAACCACTTTCATGTTGACATAAAGTGATTTTATCTGTACATTAACACAAAAGCTGCACAGCAAATGAGAATTTGAAGCACTTGGACTTAACACTGGGAACGGTATAAATATATCGTGATCTCCAAACTGTAGAATGAACCGAATGTCTGTTGAGGCACATTCCAATTTATAGATAGTCATTCGTTTAAGCAGCAGTTTGAATGCAGATAAAGTAAACTGTTTAATTGATCAATTCACATTCCAGCAATATGAAGATACCCAGATCTGACAACATAGAAACATCGCAACATAGAAAATAGGTGCAGGAGTAGGCCATTCTGCCCTTCGAGCCTGCACCACCATTCAATAAGATCATGGCTGATCATTCACCTAAGTACCCCTTGCAGTCAGAATCAAGTGAATTTATAATGGGGAACAAAGAAATGGCAGACCAATAGAACAAATACTTTGATTCTGTTTTCACGAAGGAAGACACAAATAACGTTCCGGAAATACTAGGGGACCGAGGGTCTAGCGAGAAGGAGGAACTGAAGGAAATCCTTATTAGTCAGGAAATTGCGTTCGGGAAATTGATGGGATTGAAGGCCGATAAATTCCCAGGGCCTGATAGTCTGAATCCCAGAGTACTTAAGGAAGTGGCCCTAGAAATAGTGGACGCATTGGTGATCATTTTCCACAGTCTGTCGATTCTGGATCAGTTCCTATGGACTGGAGGGTAGCTAATGTAGCACCACTTTTTAAAAAAGGAGGGAGAGAGAAAATGGGAAATATAGACATCAGTAGTGGGGAAAATGTTGGAATCGATTATTAAAGATGAAATAGCAGCGCATTTGGAAAGCAGTGACAGGATCGGTCCAAGTCAGCATGGATTTATGAAAGGGAAATTATGTTTGACAAATCTTATAGAATTTTTGGAGGATGTAACTAGTAGAGAGGACAAGGGAGAACCAGTGGATGTGATGTATTTGGACTTTCAAAAGGCTTTTGACAAGGTCCCACACAAGAGATTGGTGTGCAAAATTAAAGCATATGGTATTGGGGGTAATGTATTGACGTGGATAGAGAACTGGTTGGCAGACAGGAAGCAGAGAGTCAGGATAAACAAGTTCTTTTCAGTGGGGTGCCGCAGGGCTCAGTGCTGGGACCCCAGCTATTTACAATATACATTAATGATTTAGATAAAAGAATTGAGTGTAATATCTCCAAGTTTGCAGATGACACCAAGCTGGGTGGTGCTGTGAGCTGTGAGGAAGATGCTAAGAGGCTGCAGGGTGACTTGGACAGGTTAGGTGAGTGGGCAACTGCATGGCAGATGCAGTATAAGGTGGATAAATGTGAGGTTATCCACTTTGGTGGCAAAAACATGAAGACAGACTATTATCTGAATGGTGACAGATTAGGAAAAGCGGAGGTGCAACGAGACCTGGGTGTCATGGTACATCAGTCATTGAAGGTTGGCATGCAGGTGCAGCAGGCGATGAAGAAGGCAAATGGATTTGAGTATAGGAGCAGGGAGGTCTTGCTGCAGCTGTACAGGGCCTTGGTGAGGCCTCACCTGGAATATGGTGTTCAGTTTTGGTCTCCTAATCTGAGGAAGGACGTTCTTGCTATTGAGGGAGTGCAGCAAAGTTTCACCAGGCTGATTCCAGGGATGGCTGGACTGTCATATGAGGAGAGACTGGATCGACTAGGCCTGTATTCACTAGAGTTTAGAAGAATGAGAGGGGATCTCATAGAAACATATAAAATTCTGACGGGACTGACAGGTTAGATGCAGGAAGAATGTTCCAATGTTGGGGAAGTCCAGAACCAGGGGTCACAGTCTTAGGATAAGGGGTAAGCCATTTAGGACCGAGATGAAGAGAAACTTCTTCACTCAGAGAGTTGTTAACCTGTGGAATTCTCTTCCGCAGAGAGTTGTTGATGCCAGTTCGTTAGACATATTGAAGAGAGAGTTGGATATGGCCCTTATGGCTAAAGGGATCAAGGGGTATGAAGAGAGAGCAAGAAAGGGGTACTGAGGTGAATGATCAGCCATGATCTTGTTGAATGGTGGTGCAGGCTCGAAGGGCCGAATGGCCTACTCCTGCACCTATTTTCTATGTTTCTTTGTTTCCTGCTTTCTCTCCATACCCCTTGATCCATTTAGCCGTAAGGACGCTATCTAACTCCCTCTTGAATATATCTAACGAACTGGCCTCAACAACTCTCTGTGGTAGAGAATTCCACAGGTTAACAACTCTCTGAGCGAAGAAGTTTCTCCTCATCTCGGTCCTAAATGGCTTACCCCTTATCCTGAGACTATGTCCCCTGGTTTTGGACTTCCCCAGTATCGGGAAAAGTCTTCCTGCCTCTAACCTGTCCAATCCCGTCAGAATTTTATATGTTTCTATGAGATCCCCTCTCATTCTTCTAAACTCCAGTGAATACAGGCCCAGTCGATTCAGTTTCTCCTCATATGTCAGTCCTGCCATCCCGGTAATCAGTCTGGTGAACCTTCGCTGCACTCCCTCAATAGCAAGAACGTCCTTCCTCAGTTTAGGAGACCAAAACTGAACACAATATTCTAGGTCAGGCCTCACCAAGGCCCTGTACAACTGCAGTAAGACCTCCTTGCTCCTATACTCAAATCCTCTCGCTATAAAGGCCAACATACCATTTGCCTTCTTCACCGCCTGCTGTACCTGCATGCCAACTTTCAATGACTGATGGACCTTGACACAATAGTTCATCGACCTGAAACATTAACTCTGTTTTTCTCTCTCCGCAAATACTGCCTGACCTGCCGAGTATTTCCTGCATTGTCTGTTTTTATTAATTAACAGACCCCGATAATACTTAAATAATTCATTAAAAATAATCAGCTGCAACGCTGCTGAGATAGCAATGCACCGACACTTGCGCTTGTCTGTCACATTGATTCCCCTGGGCATCAGCACAGTCATCCAAATAATAGCAACAAAGTGAAAGAGATAAAGTGAACTCGAGATGAAGTAAAAGAACCCTCAAATTGCCCTTTTCAATCTCCTGTGCTACTGAACGGGAGAAATAATGAATGTTCAAGAATTATCTGTCTATTCATTTGGATTAAATTTTAATTCAGTTGTAATGAAATGAGTTTTAAAAATATTATATAACTGATGGGGGAATTTTCAAAGAGCCAAACAATCTTCCTTATCTGTATTGATCTCATGAGGTAATGCGTTTCTAATTAGGACGATAATTAAAAGTGAATTGCAATTCCTTCCTCTGGATACTGAGTTCCTTTAACATGTAGACACGTTGGAAATAAACAAATGTTCATCCACAAACACAAGCTTGCTGATTGAATTTACTTTCCCTCTTTCCGCCTATTTATCTGGTTTTCTACCCTTCTTTCATAAAGGCAGTTTTGGGTTTTGGTTCCATAAATGGCAGCAGCCTTGCCAACTGGCCTTTTTCTCTGTGTCAAACTTGGAGATTTATGTCGGACTATTTTGTCAAGTGAGGAGTATTGCGGCTAAAGTTGATCCTATCCTAAACTTCACACTTATGCACCTGCTGGGGTGGAAATCATTCTTGCTTTTCCCCCTCCATTGTGAGGGCCATTATATTGCTTGACCACTGTCCAAACGGAGATCAAACGGTGACATAAGGAAAAGAAATAACTTATATAGCACCCTTCATGGCCTCAGGATGTCCCAAAGCACTTTATAGTCAATTGATACTTTTGAAGTCAATGTAAGGCAACGCAACTGGCAATTTGTGCATAACAAAGGTCCCACAGACAGCAATTAGAATTACATCGAATTTACAGCCTATTCAGGCTAAACAGGCCATTCAGCCCAACAGGTCCGTGCTGGTGTTTATGCTCAGCATGAGCTTTCTCCCACCCTTCTTCAATTAACTCTATGAGCATAAACTTCTATACCGTTCTCCCTCATTTGTTTCTCTTGCTTTTTCTTAAATGCATCTATGCTATGTAACTCCACTGTGACACCAGAACTTGCTGTCTATCGTTTCCAGCACGAGCTGCTCCAAGTGTGCGAATATTCGAGGTGGGCGACCTCATCAAAACCCAGGTCGCCGTTTGGAGTGTGGGCAGGAACATCGGCGGGGCTCCAGTACAGCAAAGGAGCGGGAAGGTTGGGGTGAGGGGAATGAGCTGTGAGAGATTGGGGTGGATGAGCGGCGAGAGATCGTGGGCAGAGGTGCGGTGAATGAGGGTACGGGGCCCAGAAGAGCCGAGGGCCCGGGGCAGCACGGGCCCAGCCCACACTGTGCGATATGTGTGCGCACTAGGTCCATGCAGCAGACTGGTCTCCAGTTGTCCTGGTTCACCCATGCCACTGGACCAAGACCTAGCTCTGTCAAGCCCGTGTGGTGGCTGATGTGCAACAGTCACCTCACATTAAAAAAATCCACACACAGGCATCTTCCACCCTTCAATTGGAGTTCAGGACTGGAACATCGGGTTCTTCATTGAAACATCTGTGAACTCGTGGAAGCAAGTCATCCTCGTTCGAGGGACTGCCGATGATGATGATGGGTAGCAAGTTACACATCTAAACACTCCCTGGGTAAATAAGTTCCTCCTAAAAACCTACTGGATTTATTGGTGACTATTTTATATTTATAGCCCCTAGTTTTGGACCCCCCCACGTGGAAAAATTTTCTCTACATCTACTCCATCAAACCTCAATGAGATACATGACCAGGTAACCTGTTTTAGTACTGCTGGTTGAGGGATAAATATTACCCACAACAGCAGGAGAACTGTCCTGCTTTTCATCAAATCGTGTCGTTGTATCTTTTATGTCTACGTTAGAGGGCAGACGGCGCCTCGATTTATCTGGTCCGCAAGGCGGCACCTTCGACCGTGCAGCTAATAGAGCACAAAGAGGCCTGTTTTCACACGTCAAACCTTTTGTGGATCTTCTTTCACTATTTGCCTCTCCAGAAGCTTTCATAATTTTGAAAGCCATGGTTAGATTACTGACCATTTGCTGTTTCAGTGAAAAGATCCCCACTTTTTTTAAAAACGTTTCTTCATAACTATAACTGCTTAATTGTGGTATCATTCTCGTGAATCTTCACTACACCTTTTGCATGGCTCTATTATTCTTCCTGAAATAGGATGGTGAGAACTTCATGCAATATGCCCATTGTAGCCTAATCAACACCTTGTATAAATGCAACATCAATTCCTCACTCTTGCACTCAATGGTGGTGAAATTGGTCTTTGCCAGTAGTGCGAAATGTGCTCATTGCCAATCGGCTGTCTGTTTCACATGGTGCACAATTTTGTTTTCATTGAACTCAACAGAAAAGAATCAAACCAGCGATAACCAGGGATGAAACCAGCTCCCGATCTACAACGAATGCGTTTCGTGCTCCTGGCGACGACCAGCTGCACCCTTTATGCCCCTACCGATAATAATAAAAAAACTTTGGCAAAGTTTAGGGATCTGTGCATGGTTGACAATGTTGATTTTTTTAAACCCGGCCAAGAAAATGGCTTCAGACCCCGAAAACAAAAAAAGTCTGATAAAAACGGCTTGCTCCATGATTTTGATTTTGCGAGTTCATCCTCTCCCATGTATATTTATTTTTTCAATGTGGAAAAGCTGTGGCACCTGCAACTCGCAGAACATTTGTTAAATCCCTGATGGTGGTGGGATTCGCATCATTATCCCGTCATTCGAATATCAATCAGGCGCATGCTTAATACACCTTGAACAGCCAGCACAAGGGCATGGAGACACATTGCTTTGAATTCACGCAACGTCACAGCGGCCACCCTTTTAAAAAGCGGGACCTAGGAGTTTTAGAAGCATTTTCACTTAAGCATCTGATTGTGGTTAACAGGCCTTAAAATTGTGCAGCATTTACAATGCAGAGTCATGTGGTGGAAATTACTCTCTTCAAGCCCACAAGGTAGCCAACCTCATAGTCTCTAATAGTTCACACTATGGGACCCAATGAAAAAAGAAATTAAACTAAATTGGAAAAAGAGATCAGTTCTGTATTAAGAAATAATGAAATGTGGTCATATTTTACAAGAACTTTAAATATATACATATATATATATTTCTGAGGGGCTGCTGAACTCCTACTTACCCGAACCGTTTAATTTCCTTTCTGTCGAAACACTTATTAATGAGAGCAAGGTGAACTTAAGTCAAAGACAGCAAGCTTTTGGAATATTTTACCACAATGGAGTTTTAGTTCACAATGATATCGCAATTAAAGAAATATTTTTACAACTTTACCAACATTATTACAGTGGGATTTTGACTCGGTTCATTCACTTTTTCAACAGAAAATGGAATTTGTAAATTTTTGGCCAACACTAATTATTCCCCTTTTATTCACACAATCCTCCCAGCTCACCAGAATCCGCACAAATGCCCTCAGTTACATCTGCCTGGGGAGATATTTGTGCAGTCTGGGAGATGAAGTCTGCTTGAGAAGTTCTCCCTGTCTCATTTCCCAATAGATTTCACTTCCTACCCCTGAATAGGAATAACAAGTTCATCTTCCAGAGGAAAGTCAATCAATATGTCAGTTATATTTGATGCTCAACGTGATCTTATTGGAGTTGGTCGACATTTCAAGTCAACTTTCAGAAAATTAATTTTTCTGTCTTTCATTTTTAAAGCCACTTGCATCTTAGACTGCCCTGTGCCACCACATTGTCTAGTTGACAACAGGAGCAAGTGTCCAAACCTTTGAACATGCCTGAACTGGCCACCAAAACGCATAAAACTGAAGCATCATCATCATAGGCAGTCCCTCGAAGCAAGGATGACTTGCTTCCACGCCAAAAAGGGATGAGTTCACAGGTGTTTCAATGAAGGGCCTAATATTCCAGATCCCAAACTACATCCTGAAGGATGGAAGATGCCTGTGCTTGGATTTTTTTTAACGTGTGGTGGCCGTTGCACACCAGCCACCACACGGGCTTGACAGAGCGAGGTCTTGGTCCAGTGGCAAGGATTACCCAGAACTAATTGGAGACCAGCTCTGCTGCACGGACCGAGCGCGCTCACATATCGCCCTCGCCTCTTCTGGGCCCCAGATTCACGCCTCTCCTGGGCCCCGGTCACTTCCCTCTACAGACTCTTGCCGTTCCTTCGCCCCTCCTGCTGTGCCTGCCCGCACTGCAATCAGCGACCTGGCTTCGCAGCCGTCGCCCTCCTGCAGCAGCACGTGCTGCTCCCTGCAGTGGTATACTCCCGCACGCTGCTCCCGCCATCGGCCCCGGCCTGCAACCAGCACACTGCACCCCCTCCGGCACCAGCACATGGCATCTGCCCCAGCACCACCACATCGCCCCCACCCACTCACACTGCCCCCACCCCCACTGAAGCACAGAAGAGTTCACTCCTCTCTTTGCTGGGAAAGTGGTATCCCCGTGCTTGAAAATATGGCCAAATATACTACATAGGATAGAATCATAGAATCTTACTGCACAGGAGGAGGCCATTTGGCCCATCACTCCTGTACTGGCTATTTGAAAAAGCTGTTTAATTTAGTCCTACACCCATCTTTTCCCCATAACCCTGCCAATTAGTCCTCTTCAATACATATCCAACTGCCTTTTACAAGTCCCTGTTGAACCTTATTCCACCTTTTAGGTAGTGCATTCCAGATCTTAACAGCCCTCTGTGTGAAGAAATTTCTCATTTACCCTCCAGTTCTTTTGCCAATTATTTTAAATCTATGACCTTTGGTTACCGATCCACTTGCCAAAGGAGGAAATAGTTCCTCCCTACTTGCTTATACCAAAACCCCTCACAATTTTCAATACCTCTATTAGATCTCCTATTAATCTTCTCTGCTCTAGGAGAACAATCCTAGCTTTTCCAATCTCTCTACATAACTGAAGACCCTTATCCCTGGAAATCATCCGAGTAAACTTCCTCTGCCCCCTCTCTAGGTCCTTGACATCCTAAAGTGCGGTACCCAGAATTGCCCACAATAATCCAGCTGAGGCCGAAGCAGGGATTTGCAAATGTTTACCGTGACTTCCTTGTTTTTCTATTCAACGCCCCTATTTACAAAGCATAATGTCCCACACACTTTCTTAACCACCATATCAACTTGCCCTGCCACTTTCAACCATTTGTGAATATACACCCCCAGGTCCCTCCGATCTTGTACCCCACTCAAAATATATTTAAATTATACTGCCTCTCCATATTGTTTCTCCAAAAGTGCATCACTTCACACGAATCCGCATTAAATTGTATCTGCCATGTGTCTGCCCATTTCCCCAGTCTGTTTATCTCCTCCTGAAGTCTGCTACTATCAAGTCATGAGTTACTGCGTTGCCAAGTTATGTATCATCTGAAAACTTCAAAATTGTACTCCCTCTACCCAAGTGCAGGTGATATATGTAACAAAGAAAAGCAACGGTCCTAATATCGACTCCTGGTTGACCCCAATAAATACACCAATCAGAAAAACATCAGTTCCCCACCACTCTCTGCCTCCTATCTGCCATGTATGTACTTTTGAGATCACTAGCCACTAGATGGCGTCACTGTTGGAGGCCACTGGGCTGCACGCACGTGTATCCAACCCAAGTCTAAAAGGCTAGCCATTTTGTATATTAGTCCTTTTGGGCCTTAATAAAGCCAAGACAAGGTCATACCTCTTGGAGTTAAACAGTACTCAGTCTAACAGTTATTGCATACACAACACTATCCCTTAGCCAAATTTATACCCAAGCTACAGTTATTATGTGCTTCTATTTTCCAAAGAAATCTATTATGAGGTACTTTATTAAATACCTTTTGAATGTCCACATATATAACAGCTACTGCACTACCTTCATCAAACTTCTCTGTTACTTCATCAAACAATTCACAGGTTAGTCAGACACAATTTGCCTTTAACAAATCCATGCTGGCTGTCGCTTATTAACCCATGCTTCTCCAAGTGAAAATTAATGTTGTCCTTGACAATGGTCTCTAGTAGTTTTCTCATCAGCAAAGTTAGACTGATTGGCCTGCAGTCACCAGGTTTATCCTTCTCGGCTTTTCTGAACAGGGGTATAACACTTGAAATTCTCCAGTTCTCTGGCGTCACTCCCATATCCAAGGAGGAATGAAAAATGGAAAGACTGTGGTCAGAGTTGTGGTTGCTATCTCCATCCTAACTTCCCTTTGGTTACATCCCAACTGGACTGGGTGACTGATGCCAAACTATTTATCACCTCCTTTCTATCTATTTTTATCCTATCCAATATTTCTGCTCCTCCTCCTCTGTGACAACATGAACTCCATTCTCTTCTTTTGTGAAGACGGATGCAAATGACTCATTCAGTTCCTCAGTCATGCCCTCTGCCACCACAAGAAGATTTCCTAATTGACTCCATCATTCCATTAACTATCCTTTCACTTCTTATAAGTTTAGAAATGATTCTTGCGTTCCCTTTTATTTTAGCTGCTAATTTTTTCTTATATTGTCTCTTTGCCCTTCTTCTATCCCTTTTCAATTTTCTCCTGCACTCTCTGTATTCTGCTTGGTTTTAGATTGAATTCTGCACCTCCCATTTGTCATAGCCTTCCTTTTTCTGCACTATTTCAACTTCTATTTCCTTTGTCATCCATAGAGCTCTAGCTTTGAATTCCCTACCTTTCCTCCGTATGGGAATATACCCGAACTATCTCCGCCTTGAAGGCCTGCCATTGCTCATTTAATGCTTTTCTGGCCAATCTTGGTTTCCAGTCCACCTATGTTAGATCCTTTTGCAAATCACTGAAATTGGCTCTCTTCCAGTTGGGTATTTTCATCAGTGTTCTCTCTTTGTGCCTTTCTGTAAAGTATGCACCTGTGAGTATGTTCAGCCTAGCCCAGCAGTCTGCGCGGACCCCGGCCTGTGAGCACCATCGGAGCAGGCCGGAGAGCGGACAAAGCAGCGTGGCGGTGTACCTCTCCAGGGAGCAGCGCGAGCTGGAGCAGGAGAGCAACGGCAGCGAAGAATGATGCCATCAAGGTCCAGGTCGGTGACTGGAGCGTAGGCAGGTACAGCAGGAGCGGTGAGGTCGGGGCGAAGGAGTGGCAAGGTCAGGGTGAAGGAACGGCGAGAGATTGTAGAGGGACGTGATCGGAGCCCAGGAGAGGCGTGAGTTCGGGGCCCAGAAGAGCCCAGGGCCCAGGGGCAGCACGGGCCAGCCCACACTGCGATATGTGTGCGCACTAGGTCCATGCAGGAGAGCTAGTCTCCAGTCGTCTTGGTTAATCCTTGCCACTGGACCAAGACCTAGCTCTGTCAAGCCCGTGTGGTAAGTTTCAAGATTTAGTTCAGACCTGGAATTTTAGGTCCATCATTGAAACACATGTGAACATTTTGACGTGGAAGCAAGTCATCCTTGACTCGAGGGACTGCCTATGATGATGATGATGACTTCCTGTTTCTTTACTCACGAGCATATGGCACTGGGAGTAATCCAGCGATTACCACCTTTGAGGTCTTCTTCTTGCTAGCTCCTAAAACTCTGCCTGTAGGACCTCAACTCTTTTCCTACATGGACCATGGTTTCTGGCTGTTCCCGTTCCCCTCGCAGAATGTCCTGCACCCGTTCAATAATATCGTTTACCCTGGCACCAGGGAGGCAACATACCATTCGGGACACGTTTGTGGTTGCAGAAATGACTGCCTATTTCCCTGATGTCAAATCCCCAATAATAACTCCAGTGCTACATTTTCTTACGTCCCTCTGTGCAGCCGAGTCTCCCACAGTATCGTGGATTTGCTTCTGACTGCACTCCCCCAAGGGGTCATCACCCTCACTGGTATTCAACACTGAATACCAGTTTGTGAGTGCCACACTCCCAGGGAATTCCTGTACTGCCTGCCTGTTCCCCCCTAGTCTGCCTGGTGGTCACCCATTGTCCTTCCCCCATGAACTCTCTGTCATCATCATAGGCAGTCCCTCGAAACGGGGATGACTTGCTTCCACACCAAAAAAGGATGAGTTCACCGGTGTTTCAATGAAGGACCTAATATTCCAGGCCCTGAATTACATACTAAAGTTGTGGAGATGAGCACTCGGAGTTTTAATCGGCAGCATGACGGCCCCGACCTGCGAGAGACTATCAGCGGCATGTCGGGGCCATGAAGGGAGCGGCGAGCGACGGACATGGAATTCTCTGTAGCTGTGGGGTGACCACCTCATGAAGTGTGCAATCCATGCTCTCAGAGCTTCCCGTGAGTACTGTGGTGATGACAGCCAGCTCTCAAGCAGTTGTCGGCACTTCCTGCTTATGTGGTATTCCAGGACACATGAAGTGTTCTGAAGTTCCCAGGAGGCACAGGATAGGCATGCAATGGGCCCCAGCTATCCTGCCATGTTATTTAGAATTGTTTGTTTAGCTTTAAAGCTATTTAACTGTTTAACTAACACGGAAACTCTAACCAATAAACAAAATACTTAAACTAACTTAACACTAAGCACCAAATACTTATACTAAGTATTTGCTTGTAATTCCTTGGGTTAGAAACATCGAAACATAGAAAATAGGTGCAGGAGTAGGCCATTCAGCCCTTCTAGCCTGCACCGCCATTCAATGAGTTCATGGCTGAACATGCAACTTCAGTACGCTCGGGGGTCGCGTAACTATCCACCTTCCACGTTGGCTGTGATGCCAATTTTTCAGCTGTGGGTGTTTTGTGACGCTCTCTGGCACTGCTCTGTTTGTATGCTCCTTGGGCATCCCACAATGCTCTCTGATTATTTACTGTTGCCCCTTGATTTAAATTACTTTGCATATATTCTTGAAAAAGAGAAATTTGCGGGGCTATGAGGAAAGAGCAGGGGAGTGGGACTAATTGGAGAGCTCTTTCAAACAGCCGGCACAGGCATCATGGGCCGAATGTCCTCCTTCAGTGCTGTTCACCATAGGCAGTCCCTCGGAATCGAGGAAGACTTGCTTCCACTCCTAAAGTGAGTCTTTTGGTGGTTGAACAGTCCAACATGAGAGCCACAGACCCTGTCACAGGTGGGACAGACATTCGTCGGGGGAAGGGGAGGGGGGGTCACTGATTTGCCGCACGCTCCTTCCGCTGCCTGCGCCTGACCTCTTCACGCTCGCAGCGATGAGACTCGAGGTGCTCAGCGCCCTCCCGGATGCACTTTCTCCACCTAGGGTGGTCTTTGGCCAGGGTCTCCCAGGTGTCAGTGATGATGTCACACTTTATCAGGGAGGCTTTGAGGGTGTCCTTGTAACGTTTCCTCTGCCCACCTTTGGCTCGTTTACCGTGAAGGAGTTCCGAGTTGAGCGCTTGCTCTGGGAGTCTCGTGTCTGACATACGAACAATGTGGCCTCCCAGCGGAGCTGATCGAGTGTGGTCAGTGCTTCAATGCTGGGGATGTTGGCCTGGTCGAGGACACTGATGTTGGTGCGCCTGTCCTCCCAGGGGATTTGCAGGATCTTGCGGAGACATCGTTGGTGATATATCTCCAGCGACTTGATGATCTGTGCTGTGTGATTATAGGATTCCCATTGTGCCAAAATAAATAACAGTCCTGGCAACTGGGGCAGGATAATCAAAATTAAAATGATGATCTCCGTGCCACCTGTGGCAGGAACTGAATTCTGTGCAGAAAAACACAAATCATATTGAACTGAACTATTCCAGCAGCTGTGACTTGGGTTTTGCCTTTTGTCTTTTATTAGAAAAATGACAAGATATTAAGTATTGAGAAAACAATCTCAAACTTACATCAACACAATGGGTTATTGGGTTTGATGCTTTGATGTGCGTTCACCTACTGAAATGGGATATTCATCTCAGAAAATTCCTCATTAATCTGACAAGTTCTAATGTCAAACTCACCTGGCCACACCTCCATTTTATCAAGGTGTACAAGCTGGGAGAGTGGATAAACGTGCTCTTCCACGAGTTCTTGTTTTGTCCACTGCTGTGGAATCATGGGCTGTAAAGTGCGGCTACTCCGGTCGTGTACGATGAACACATGTTCCCGAAGAAGCCTCACAAATGCCGGTTCTCGGCGCGCGACGCGCATGTGGCGAGAACCAGCATTTACGATCTGTCAAAATGTCCTTTGACAGATCGCACGCAACCCCGGGAGAAGGACATACGCATGCAAAGATTTGGGTTATTTGCCCAACTCCTGTCCAGTGAATGTCCTTCAAATTCTTATGCCTGGCAAAAGCAGGAGTATAGACACATAGAAACATAGAAAATAGGTGCAGGTGCAGGCCATTCGGACCTTTGAGCCTGCATCACCATTCAATATGATCATAGCTGATCATGCATTTCAGTACCCCTTTCCTGCTTTCTCTCCATACCCCTTGATCCCTTTAGCCGTGAGGGCAACATCTAACACTCTTTTGAATATATCGAATGAACTGGCCCTAACAACTGTAATGTCCTGACCCTGCAGTACAGACTCACACGAGGCACATAGTGAAGTCAAGGTCACTCAGGAACTGCACCTTTATTTCACAGCTCTCCAATGCCACACTTGCCTGAGACCTGCCTTTATATACCTGTGTGGAACAGGTATGGAGTGTCTCCTGCACCCCTGATGGTAAGCTATGCTTGTGGTTACAGGTCATATCTAGTCACAGTCATGTATAGCATGGTAAGATACAGTTATATACAGTAGTGTGAGATACATGACATCACCCTCCTCCAAGGTCTTATTGTCTTTATAGATTCAGTCTCTCAGGTGGTTTACGCTCTCGCGTGGAGCATCTTAGTTGTGGTTCAGTTGTTTGCCTTGGTGCCTGTTTTTCTTTTGGTGTGATTGCTGGTATCTCGCCTGGGCTGTCTGTTGAGATTGCCCTTTCCTCAGATTGTTCCCTCTGTCTGTCCACGAGGTGTGGTGTGAGTTCCACATTGTAGTCTGCCTCTGGTTCTGCAGTATTGTTGGTGAATCTACTTTTTACTTGGTCTACATGCCTCCGACAGGTTTGGCCATTGTCCATTTGTACCACCTGTAGCCTGTTTCCTTCCTTGCCTGTTACTGTCCCTGGAAGCCATTTGGGACGCCTGCCATAGTTTAGCACAAACACTTTGTCCCCTATCTCATTCACCTCCCCCTCGAATTTCGGTCATGGTACTCAGTTAGCTTCCTGCGCTTTGCCTCAACGATTTCATGCATGTCTGGGAGGATTAACGAGAGCCTTGTCTTCAAGGTCCGTTTCATCAATAGTTACGCGGGGGGAACCCCAGTCAGCGAATGCGGACGAGATCTGTATGCCAGCAGCAGTCGCAACAGGCAGCCCTGCAGCGTGGGACCTTGGATTTTAAGCATGCCTTGTTTAATGATTTGCACTGCTCTCTCCGCCTGGCTGTTGGAGGCCGGCTTGAATGGTGCCGTCTTAACGTGATTAAGACTATAAAATCTTGGAATTCTGCGCTGGTAAAGCACGGACCATTTTCACTGACAATATGTCAGGAATTCCGTGTGTTGCGAACATGGTTCCAAGGCTCTCCACAGTGGTGGAGGTGGTGCTTGAGTTTAAAATGGTGCATTCGATCCACTTTGAAAATGCATCGACGACTACGAGGAACATTTTGCCCATGAATGGGCCCGCATAGTCTACGTGTACCCGTGACCACGGTTTGGTGGGCGAGGGCCAGGGGCTCAGGGGGGTCTCCCTGGGGGCATTGCTGAGTTGGGCACAAATGGTGCACCATCGGACGCATTAATGCCAGGCCACCAGACGTGGGATCTAGCTATGGCCTTCATGAGAACAATCCCCGGATGCTCACGGTGGAGCTCCCGGACAAACACCTCTCTTCCTTGCAGAGGCATAACTACTCGGCTGCCCCACATCAGGCAGTCTGCCTGTAGTGATAGTTCATGCATGCGCCTATGGAAAGGTTCGATCTCCTCGGGGCAGGTATCGCGAGCCTCTGCCCAGTCACCAGTTAAGACACATCTTTTGACTAAGGATAACGTGGGGTCACTGGTCGTCCAGGCTCTGATTTGGCGAGCCGTCATGGGCGAACCTGTGGACTCAAAGGTATTGATTGCCATGACTATCTCACAGTTCTGTTTGTCAGACCCTTCCGTGGTCGTCAGTGGTAGCCTGCTAAGCGCGTCGGCACAGTTGCCTGCGCCTGGTCTGTGCCTTATTGTGCAATCGTAAGACGCCAGCATAAGTGCCCACTGTTGAATGCGCGCCGAGGCGTTGCCGTTTATTGCCTTGCTCTCGGATAGCAGGGACGTGAGGGGTTGTGGTCGGTTTCTAACGCGAACTTGGCCCCGAAAAGGTATTGGTGCGTCTTTTTGACACCGTATATGCACGCGAGCGCCTCCTTCTCCACCATACAGTACCCGCGCTCCTCCCGCGAAAGTGACCTGGAGGCATAAGCAATGGGTTTTAATTTACCCTCACCATTGACATGCTGTAAAATGCACCCGACCCCATACGCTGATGCATCACATGTGAGAACTAGCTTCTTACCTGGATCAAAAAAAGCCAAAACACTGTTGGAACATAGAAGGTTGCGTGCCTTATTGAAGGCGCGTTCCTGGGCGTCCCCCCAAAACCAATCGCACCCCTTTCTGAGGAGCACGTGGAGAGGCTCCAACAGTGTGCTCAAGTTCTGCATAAAGTTCCCAAAGTAATTGAGTAGCCAGAAAAAAGCGCGCAGTTGCGAGACATTCCGGGGCCTGGGTGCTCGACGAATTGCTTCGGTTTTGGATTCTGTTGGGAGGATTCCATCAGCGGCAATCCTTCTGCCCAAAAATTCAACCTCGGGTGCGAGAAACAGACACTTGGATTTCTTAACTCTTGGGCCTACCCGATCCAACCGCTTTAGTACTTCCTCCAAATTGCGGAGATGGGAGTCGGTGTCACTGCCCGTGATGAGTGTGTTGTCTTGAAACACAACCGTCCCCGGGATGGACTTGAGCAGACTCTCCATGTTGCGCTGGAATATAGCAGCTGCCGACCTGATGCCGAATGGGCATCGATTGTACATGAAAAGACCTCGATGTGTGTTGATGGTGGTGAGTAGCTTAGACTCTTCGGTCAGTTCTTGCGTCATATATGCAGATGTGAGATCTAGTTTCGAGAAAAGTTTTCTTCCAGTCAATGTGGCAAATAAGTCCTCCGCTCTGGGCAGCGGGTATTGGTCCTGTAGGGAGGCTCTGTTTATGGTAGATTTGTAATCCCAACAGATTCGTACAGATCTATCAGGCTTCAGGACTGGGACGATGGGACTTGCCCAGTCACTAAATTCCACGGGTGAGATAATTCCCGCAGAAGCCTGTCCAGTTCATGTTCAATCTTTTCCCTCATCACATAGGGCACAGCTCTAGCCTTGTGATGGACCGGTCTAGCATCCTGTGTGATGTAGATTTTAACTTTAGCCCCTTTGAAGGTGCCCACACCAGGACATTCTAAAAAGGGAGGGAGAACAGCCAGTTGTCGTGGTGCACGTTGGTACCAATGACATAGGTAAAAAAAGGGATGAGTTCCTACGAAATGAATTTAAGGAGCTAGGAGCTAAATTAAAAAGTAGGACCTCAAAAGTAGTAATCTCGGGATTGCTACCAGTGCCACGTGCTAGTCAGAGTAGGAATCGCAGGATAGCTCAGATGAATACGTGGCTTGAGCAATGGTGCAGCAGGGAGGGATTCAAATTCCTGGGGCATTGGAACCGGTTCTGGGGGAGGTGGGACCAGTACAATCCGGACGGTCTGCACCTGGGCAGAATCGGAACCAATGTCCTCGGGGGAGTGTTTGCTAGTGCTGTTGGGGAGGAGTTAAACTAATATGGCAGGGGGATGGGAACCAATGCAGGGAGATAGAGGGAAACAAAAAGGAGGCAAAAACAAAAGACAGAAAGGAGATGAGGAAAAGTGGAGGGCAGAGAAACCCAAGGCAAAGAACAAAAAGGGCCATTGTACAGCAAAATTCTAAAAGGACAGAGGGTGTTAAAAAAACAAGCCTAAAGGCTTTGTGTCTTAATGCAAGGAGTATCCGCAATAAGGTGGATGAATTAACTGTGCAAATAGATGTTAACAAATATGATGTGATTGGGATTACGGAGACGTGGCTCCAGGATGAGCAGGGCTGGGAACTCAACATCCAGGGGTATTCAACATTCAGGAAGGATAGAATAAAAGGAAAAGGAGGTGGGGTAGCATTACTGGTTAAGGAGGAGATTAAGGCAATAGTTAGGAAGGACATTAGCTTGGATGATGTGGAATCTATATGGGTAGAGCTGCAGAACACCAAAGGGCAAAAAACGTTAGTGGGAGTGGTGTACAGACCTCCAAACAGTAGTAGTGATGTTGGGGAGGGCATCAAACAGGAAATTAGGGGTGCGTGCAATAAAGGTGCAGCAGTTATAATGGGTGACTTTAATATGCACATAGATTGGGCTAACCAAACTGGAAGCAATACGGTGGAGGAGGATTTTCTGGAGTGCATAAGGGATGGTTTTTTAGACCAATATGTCGAGGAACCAACTAGGGGGGAGGCCATCTTAGACTGGGTGTTATGTAATGAGAAAGGATTAATTAGCAATCTCGTTGTGAGAGGCCCCTTGGGGAAGAGTGACCATAATATGGTGGAATTCTGCATTAGGATGGAGAATGAAACAGTTAATTCAGAGACCATGGTCCAGAACTTAAAGAAGGCTAACTTTGAAGGTATGAGGCGTGAATTGGCTGAGATGGATTGGCGAATGATTCTTAAGGGGTTGACTGTGGATGGGCAATGGCAGACATTTAGAGACCGCATGGATGAACTACAACAATTGTACATTCCTGTCTGGCATAGAAATAAAAAAGGGAAGGTGGCTCAACCGTGGCTATCAAGGGAAATCAGGGATAGTATTAAAGCCAAGGAAGTGGCATACAAATTGGCCAGAAATAGCAGCGAACCTGGAGACTGGGAGAAATTTAGAACTCAGCAGAGGAGGACAAAGGGTTTGATTAGGGCAGGGAAAATGGAGTATGAGAAGAAGCTTGCAGGGAACATTAAGACGGATTGCAAAAGTTTCTATAGATATGTAAAGAGAAAAAGGTTAGTAAAGACAAATGTAGGTCCCCTGCAGTCAGAATCAGGGGAAGTCATAACGGGGAACAAAGAAATGGCGGACCAATTGAACAAGTACTTTGGTTCGGTATTCACGAAGGAGGACACGAACAACCTTCCGGTTATAAAAGGGGTCGGGGGGTCTAGTAAGGAGGAGGAACTGAGGGAAATCCTTATTAGCCGGGAAATTGTGTTGGGGAAATTGATGGGATTGAAGGCCGATAAATCCCCAGGGCCTGATGGACTGCATCCCAGAGTACTTAAGGAGGTGGCCTTGGAAATAGTGGATGCGTTGACAGTCATTTTCCAACATTCCATTGACTCTGGATCAGTTCCTATGGAGTGGAGGGTAGCCAATGTAACCCCACTTTTTAAAAAAGGAGGGAGAGAGAAAACAGGGAATTACAGACCGGTCAGCCTGACATCGGTAGTGGGTAAAATGATGGAATCAATTATTAAGGATGTCATAGCAGTGCATTTGGAAAGAGGTGACATGATAGGTCCAAGTCAGCATGGATTTGTGAAAGGGAAATCATGCTTGACAAATCTTCTGGAATTTTTTGAGGATGTTTCCAGTAGAGTGGATAAGGGAGAACCAGTTGATGTGGTATATTTGGACTTTCAGAAGGCGTTCGACAAGGTCCCACACAAGAGATTGATGTGCAAAGTTAGAGCACATGGGATTGGGGGTAGTGTACTGACATGGATTGAGAACTGGTTGTCAGACAGGAAGCAAAGAGTAGGAGTAAATGGGTACTTTTCAGAATGGCAGGCAGTGACTAGTGGGGTACCGCAAGGTTCTGTGCTGGGGCCCCAGCTGTTTACACTGTACATTAATGATTTAGATGAGGGGATTAAATGTAGTATCTCCAAATTTGCGGATGACACTAAGTTGGGTGGCAGTGTGAGCTGCGAGGAGGATGCTGTGAGGCTGCAGAGCGACTTGGATAGGTTAGGTGAGTGGGCAAATGCATGGCAGATGAAGTATAATGTGGATAAATGTGAGGTTATCCACTTTGGTGGTAAAAACAGAGAGACAGACTATTATCTGAATGGTGACAGATTAGGAAAAGGGGAGGTGCAAAGAGACCTGGGTGTCATGGTACATCAGTCATTGAAGGTTGGCATGCAGGTGCAGCAGGCGGTTAAGAAAGCAAATGGCATGTTGGCCTTCATAGCAAGGGGATTTGAGGACAGGGGCAGGGAGGTGTTGCTACAGTTGTACAGGGCATTGGTGAGGCCACACCTGGAGTATTGTGTACAGTTTTGGTCTCCTAACCTGAGGAAGGACATTCTTGCTATTGAGGGAGTGCAGCGAAGGTTCACCAGACTGATTCCCGGGATGGCGGGACTGACCTATCAAGAAAGACTGGATCAACTGGGCTTGTATTCACTGGAGTTCAGAAGAATGAGAGGGGACCTCATAGAAACATATAAAATTCTGACGGGGTTAGACAGGTTAGATGCAGGAAGAATGTTCCCAATGTTGGGGAAGTCCAGAACCAGGGGTCACAGTCTAAGGATAAGGGGTAAGCCATTTAGGACCGAGATGCGGAGGAACTTCTTCACCCAGAGAGTGGTGAACCTGTGGAATTCTCTACCACAGAAAGTTGTTGAGGCCAATTCACTAAATATATTCAAAAAGGAGTTAGATGAGGTCCTTACTGCTAGGGGGATCAAGGGGTATGGCGAGAAAGCAGGAATGGGGTACTGAAGTTGAATGTTCAGCCATGAACTCATTGAATGGCGGTGCAGGCTAGAAGGGCCGAATGGCCTACTCCTGCACCTATTTTCTATGTTTCTATGTTTCACACCTGGCTGAAAGAGATGTTCAAATCGACTTAGAACTGTTGAGCAGGAGGTCCGTTCCTCTGATGACATGGCGTGAACATCATCCCATTTCCAATTTAGTTTTGCCAGCCAGCTTCTCCCCAACAGTGCTGGGAGATCTCCGTGGACAATCCACTGGGGAAGTCGGTTCACCGTCCCTTTGTGTGTGACTGAGAGCATGGCGCTGCCAAGGACTGGGATGATTTCTTTGGTATAGGTCCTTATTTTGGTGTCGACCCTTGTGAGTTTTGGTCTGTTGCTTTTGTGCGGCCACAGCTGTTCAAATTGTTGAACGCTCATGAGAGATTGATTCGCTCCCATATCCAGTTCCATGTTGACGGGTATCCCATTGAGTAGGACCCTCATCATTATTGGAGGCGTCTTGTTGTAAGAACAGTGGACATTGATCGTGTTGGCTCGCTGTACCTCGGTGTCCCAGGCACTGTCCACACCGTCTTCTGGTCCGCTTTCTGACCCTTCCGATTCGTATACCAGTCGAGCTGCTGTTTTTCTGCACATGCGGGCCAGATGCCCTGTGTAGTTGCAGTTTCTGCAAACAGCATGCTGAAATCGACACCCCCTTCCCCCACATCTCCAGCACAGACCGCTTCCATTGTTTCCGAAGGATGAGCTGCGTCTGGCTGATCTCTCTTGAGCTTCTCTCAGTTTGTAGTTTATTGCTCACATTGTGGGTTGATGAGGTGTGAACGGCCGTTCATGTGGCCCTTGATGGCTTCTGGCGCCACTGCCTGCTGTTGAGGGCCTGCTCTCCTGCCTTTGTCTGTGTGTGGGTGTAGCGACTTGTTTCACGCTGTGAACCCCTAGTTCCGATGTTTCATTAGTTGTCATACCCGCAGTATAGATCAACCTCGTTTCTTCTTCTCCTGACAAGAATGTCTGTGCGACCAGTGTTGCTGCCTCTAGGGTCAAGTTCTTGGTCTCTATGAGCTTTCAGAATATGTCTGCGTGGCCTATTCCTTCAATAAAAAAGTCTCTCAGTACTTCTCTCCTTAGTTCATCGGAGAATTCACATAAACTAGCTAGCCTCCGAAGTTCCGCCACAAAGTCGGGTATGCTCTGGCCCACACAGCGTCTGTAGTTGTAGAACCTGTGTCTGGCCATGTGTCGGCTGCTCACTGGTTTCAGGTGGTCTCTTACCAGTGTGCTCAATTCTTCAAACGACTTGCTTACTGGTTTCTCGGGTGCCAGCAGGTCCTTCATTAAGGTGTATGTGTTCGAGCCACAGCTGGTCAAGAGATGGGCTCTTCTCTTGTCTGCCTTATCGTCACTCAACCAGTCTTTGGTTACAAAGCTTTGCTGGAGCCTTTCTATGAAGTCCTCCCAATTATCTCCAGCATTGTATTTTTCATCTGAGCCGTTGGTCGCCATTCTGTGGATTCTGTAATCTCGTAACTCGTCGTCACTGTAAAGTCCTGTCCCTGCAGTACAGACTCACACGAGGCACATGCTGAAGTCAAGGTCACTCAGGACCTGCATCTTTATTTCACAGCTCTCCAATGCCACACTTGCCTCAGACCTGCCTTTATATACCGGTGTGGAACAGGTATGCAGTGTCTCCTGCAAGTGCACCCCTAGTGGTAAGGTATGCTTGTGGTTAAAGGTTATATCTAGTTACAGTCATGTATAGCATGGTGAGATACAGTTATGTACAGTTGTGAGATACATGACAACAACTTTCTGTGGAGAGCATTCCACAGGTCCACAATTCTCTGAGTGAAGAAGTTTCTCCTCATCTCGTTCCTAAATGGCTTACTCCTATACCTTGGACTGTGTCCTCTGGTTCTGGACTTCCTCAACATCGGGAAAATTTTTCCTGCATCTAACCTGTCCAATCCCATCAGAATTTTATATGTTTCTATGAGATCCCCTCTCATCCTTCTAAACTCCAGTGAATACAGGCCCAGTCGATCCAGTCTCTCCTCATATGTCAGTCCTTTCATCCTGGGAATCAGTCTGGTGAACCTTCGCTGCACTCCCTCAATAGCAAGAATGTCCTTCCTCAGATTAGGAGACCAAAACGGTACACAATATTCAAGCTGTAGCCTTACGAAGGCCCTGTACAATTGTAATAAGGCCTCGCTGCTCCTATACTCAAATCCTCTCACTATGAAGGCCAACATGCCATTTGCCTTCTTCACCATTCAATATGATCCTGGCTGATCATGCAACTATAACCTACTTTTATCAGTTAAAGAGTTTTAAAACATAGAAAAATTAAATTGTATCACTATTTTCTATATCAGAAACCCTATCCATTAAGGTAAGTTTATTTTTAACCCTATTAAAACATATTTTTTTTTTAAATTAAAAAAAATATTTTTTCCTAAAACATTTAATTAAATTCAATTTCAATTAATTTTAAATATGTGAAACTTTGATTTATTTATTGTGCTGTGTTCCGGGGGGTATTCTCATTGATAGTAATGGGAGCTCGTACAAACAGAACTCAATTATTATCAATAAGAATATTACATGTTCATTGGTGATCCAGGCCCACGTGATCCCAGGTTGCGCTTACATTATGGGATGTGTGAACCCATACGCTGGGCTGCGCATCTGGGCCTTAGACTGCAACTCTATGTTCCTCCAGGACCACCAGGTACTTTCGGAAAAAACATTTTGGTTGGAAGCGTCTGCCTGCAGGAAGCCTCCGAACGCAATTTCCGGGCCATTAATTCCTGAAGGATAAAGTGATGGTTGGCCTGACTGTACAATCATAATGGTTCAATGTGTTCTCTGGAGTTTAGGTCAGCAGTAAACTTGGGAGAGATTGGCCTGTAATTCCAATTGAGGTCTTCCCGCGGGCAAACGAGGGAAATGGGGAAAAAAGATGCGCACTTACATGGTGCTGCTGCACCCGTTGGAACTTCCGAGACTGAGGCCTCCTGTGACTGCGCGTCGCAGCGCGTGCACGTGGGGACGTGCGCAGGCCGGGAGCTGGAGACAGCAGCCAATCAGGTGTAGTATCGATTCTCGTTCATTGTAATAGGAGTTCCTTAAGTCCGGAATACCCATTACTGTGAATGAGAAACCCCCCCCCAGCCCCCCCACAAACACCCAAAACACAATAAAAAAATAGAAAATAAACTACATATATAACATTCATTTAAATTAAAGTTGTTATAAAAATATATATTTTCCCGCCGTTTTTTTAAGTTTTTTTAAATTACATCTTAAAATAAACTTACCATAGTGGGGAGGGTTTTTAACAATAAAATGTGTTTTTATAACTTTATTTTAAAATGTTTCTGTGTATTTTTAAACACTTGTACCTGTAAAAGTAGGCTATACACGTCTTTTTCAGGCGCAAGATTTTAAAGGACTTTTGCAGGGCAAGATATTCGTGCAAGTGTCCTTGCTCCCGACCTGTGGCCATCTGTCAAGACCAGAAACTTGACTGATCGGAAAAGCCAGTTTTCAGCACATGCGCATTGCGCGCTGGAAACCCGCTTTTCCGATGCCTTCCCGGGTCCGTAGAAACTCCTTACGGACCCGGGAATGTCTTAAAACATTTTCTGAAATTGGTAATAAGAGCAGTGTTAGATGGATTATAATATGGCCTGGAAATTCCTGTAAATTTTTAGCACAACCACAGCATAAGAGTGCTGTTGCACCATTGTTCCCCTGAGGAAACGGGTGCATCTCCAATTGTGCATTAAACTCAATAAACCTTGAACTTGAGCAAGTCCATTTGAAGACATTTCTTAAACCTGTTTGCCCTGAGCATTCAGTTTCCAGAACCTCCCACATTATTCTAGCTCTGTGCAATGCAAGTTCCAGTGTGCTCCCATATTAAATGGACTCAAGGCACAAAGAAATTCAAATAAATAAGCGACTTGAAGCCAGCTGCACTTCAGTTACAAACTCCAGTTCAGGCCTAATTCTCTGATACTTTCTCACTTTGCTGGGCTCTCATAACTCTGTTGCTTCTTGCTTGTGCAGTTCACTTCATTCCGTGCAAAACAACACAATCAGGACAAGCAAGCATCCAATTCAAACGTTAGTCCCATTTCTAAAACAGCCAATGAAAATTTATACCTGGTCACAAGTACTTTCAAACCTATCTAATAGCTATCTTGGCAAACAATCCCAATCGAGAACAATCCCAGTTAACTTATTTACTCACTCAAGTTCAAGCTAAACTCCCTGAACTTATTCAGCTGGCTTCTTACCCCACTGGCACCTTGCCATTTGATTTTCTTTCACTTGCACAGTTACAGCGTATTGGGATTTGCAGAAGGTCAACACTCTCCCAGTTCGTAGGCTCAGCAAGTTTTGGAGTAAATCACCCAGAATTACAAGTCCAGTCATGGCTCTTGTAACCTCCTGTACCATTATCCAGAATGGAATGGGTGAATGTTAAAGTGGGATTAGAATATTTGTAAGATGGTGTTGTGACATGTTGTGTCTCTCTCAACTCAATTTGTGTTCACGGTGAATTGTAGTTCTCAAAAACTGACTGGTGCACTCTAGGATCTGATGTCTATAATCTCAGGTGTGCATTGAAAAGGAATAATATTGCTCTGGACAAAACTAGCCTTTTACCAGGATATTTCCCAGTAGGAATGACACAGTTTCTGTTCTCTATGATCAGGCAAAATAAATCTCATTGCCAGACCATATCCTTCATGATGAAAATTCAAGTCAAATTTGTTACAAGAATTAAATATCTGCAGTAGCAAATAAAATTGAACAATTAGCAATAGTAATGTACTATAAAATAACACAAATCTGAATCAATCTATCATCATTTAAAGATAGATTATCCAGAGCACATTTCTCACATAGTTCCATAAACTGCAAGACTTCTTGGTAGGTTTGTATGTGGTAACAACAAATGCTCCGACTGTGTCCAGACAGCCCAGCATTATCTCAGATGCAACCAAAAGTTGAACTATGAAGAAATAGTTAACAGCCAAAACAGAGGAGGACGCTCCATAGATCCTTGTGGTTGATAGTGTCAAAGGCCACATTGTTTATGTGCCTGACACAAGACTCCTAATGCAAGCGCTCTACTCGGAACTCCTTCACGGCAAACGAGCCAAAGGCAGGCAGAGGAAACGTTACAAGGACACCTTCAAAGCCTCTTTGATAACATGCAACATCCCCACCGACACCTGGGAGTCCCTGGCCCGAGACTGCCCGAAGTCGAGGAAGTGCATCCGGGAGGGCGCTGAGCACCTCGAGTCTCATCGCTGAGAGCATGCAGAAATCAAGCGCAGGCAGCGAAAAGAGCGTGCGGCAAACCAGTCCCACCCTCCCCTCAACAACTATCTGCCCCACCTGTGACAGGGACTGTGGTTCTCGTCCTGGACTGTTCAGCCACCTAAGAAATTTTTAGAGTGGAAGCAAGTCTTCCTCAATTCCGAGGGTCTGCCTATGATGATGGTGAGTTACTAGCCTACAAGATAGATCACCGATGAAGAAGCCTCTGAGCACAGAGTATGCAAGAGTATGCAATAACACAACGGAGCATATTTAACCTGGAGCGCTTAATGAGCAGTGATCCAAACCTCACGTACCCAACTGATGCTTTGACAAATAAGGTTAGACTGAGGATGAGCTCTCCCCACCCTTGATTGATGATCCAATCAAAGCATATTGCCTTTATCCTGTAGCACGTTTAAAATTACCCAACATGGCAATGCTTTTTTGTGATAGCTTGGCTATTAAAGATTATGGCTACATCTGTAAACTAGTATTCTTTGACAAGTTCTGCATTCTTTATGTGATTCAAATGGTGCATAATTAGGTTGGCTAGTGTTCCAAAGCCACTGGGAGTTCAGTCCAGATGAATCAACATTGCATCCCAAGCTACAGAAACAAACTGGTAGTGATCACTGACTAAAGTCGATTTAGAATATGCCGTGTATTCGACGAGTGAAGACAAAATTCACATGAAAAAGCTATAATTTTATTGTTTTTTTTAAGCACAATAAAGCCCTGTTTCTATCACATGCTTTCTTTTCTAGATGCAGTCCCTCAGAAATGTTCGAGTATGGAGGGATTACTTTTGTGGACTTTCTGTGGGGTGCACTGTGCAGGAGGCATGATTTTGTTGCATGATAGTGCTGAGGGTCTGTCTCGATACCTGTGCAATCCCTCCTTTGTTAGCTGTTCCCAAGCCTGCTCAAGATTTTGGACATTGTCTTTGGCCATGGAGGCGAAGCTGGTACACAGGGTGGAGAAATATCACCAGGGGTCTGTCGAGGAGTGTGTTATGTCTTTAGATGCTCTGATAATGAGGCAAAGTGACCTTAGTCCTTTATTAGTTAACTCCAGAGTGAGGATCACACCTAGTGGCCTGCCTTTTATACTAGGCCAGGCACACCTGTACAGGTAACCCACAAGTCTCACACTGCAGTGCCCTCTGGTGGCACACCTTGGAATATAGTGCAAGCAGTAACCATGTAGGAGACATGACAGAGTGAAGGAAACATTCCAGGGGCTTCGCTCAAAATGTTAGATTCTGGGGGTCATGCTTAATCTGCTACAGTATATTGGTTAGGTTCGGTGAGGTGAAATTTGTCAGCTGACTGGTTAAAGAGTATAATTTGGTCCTTGTTGAACAATTATCCTATGATGGCAATGCTGGCATTGTCAGTGACACTCATATCCCATGAATGAATAATGAAATAAATTATTTTCAAGTGCCAGCTGCAATCTAGCTGAGACAAGTCCTCGCTCCAGGCTTAGAGGATCATTGTGACAATGGAACACTTCTGGTCCCTCATTGGAGTTTTTTGGGAACCATCTTCAGCTGTTCCGTCAATGACCTTCCCTCCATAAGGTAAGAAGTGCGGATGTTCACTGATGACTGCACAGTGTTCAGTTCCATTCCCAACTCCTCAGATAATGTTACAGTCCATTCCCACATGCAGCAAGACCTGGACAACATTAAGGCTTAGAAACATAGAAACATAGAAAATAGGTGCAGGAGCAGGCCATCCGGCCCTTCGAGCCTGCACCACCATTCAATAAGATCATGGCTGATCATTCCCTCAGTACCCCGTTCCTGCTTTCTCTCCATACCCCTTGATCCCTTTAGCCGCAAGAGCCACATCTAACTCCCTCTTGAATATATCCAATGAACTGGCCTCAACAACTCTCTGCGGCAGGGAATTCCACAGGTTACCAACTCTCTGAGTGAAGAAGTTCCTCCTCATCTCAGTCCTAAATGGCCTGCCCCTTATCCTAAGACTGTGTCCCCTGGTTCTGGACTTCCCCAACATCGGGAACATTCTTCCTGCATCTAACCTGTCCAGTCCCGTCACAACTGCAGTAAGACTTCCCTGCTCCTATACTCAAATCCCCATGCTATGAAGGCCAACATACCATTTGCCTTCCTCACCGCCTGCTGTACCTGCATGCCAACCTTCAATGATTGATGAATCATGACACCCAGGTCTCGCTGCATCTCCACTTTTCCTAATCTGCCGCCATTCAGATAATATTCTGCCTTTGTGTTTTTGCCCCCAAAGTGGATAACCTCACATTTATCCACATTATACTGCATCTGCCATGTATTTGCCCACTCGCCTAACCTGTCCAAATCATCCTGCAGCCTCTTAGAGTCCTCCTCACAGCTCACACCGCCACCCAGTTTAGTGTCATCTGCAAACTTGGGCTGATAAGTGGCAAGTAACATTCGTGCCACACAAGTGCCAGGCAATGACTAACCCCAACAAGCAAGTGTCTACCTACCTCCCCTTGACACTCAATTGTACTACTATTGGTAAATCCCCCACCATCAACATCCTGGGGGTAACCATTGACCAGAAACTTAACTGGACCAGAGCAGGTCAGAGGCTGGGTATTTTGTGGCGAGTGTCTCATCTCCTTACTCCCCAAAGCCTTTCCACCATCTACAAGGCATAAGTCAGAGGAGTGATGGAATACTCTCCACTTTCCTGGATGAGTGCAGCTCCAACAACACTCAAGAAGCTCGACAATACCCAGGACAAAGCAGCCTGCTCGATTGGCACCTCATCCATCACCTTAAACATTCACTGCCTCCATCATCAGCACAACATGAGTGCAGTGTGTATGTACCATCTACAAGATGCACTGCAGCAACTCGCCAAGGCTTCTTCAGCAGCACCTGCCAAATCCGCGACCTCTACTAACAGGAAGGAGAAGGGCAGCAGGCGCATGGGATCACCATCACCTGCAAGTTCCCCTCCATGTCACACATTATCCTAACTTGAAAATATATCGCCGTTCCTTCATTGTCTCTGGGTCAAAATCATGGAACTCCCTCCCTAACAGCATTGTGGGAGTACTTTTGCCATGCAGACAACAGCGGTTCAAGAAGGCAGCTCACCACCACCTTCTCAAGGACAATTCGGGATGGGCAATAAATGCTGTCCTTGCCAGCAACGCCCACATCCTGGGCACAAATATTAAAAAAAACATTGGAATTTGGTAGGGAACCCCTGGTCTCCATTCCCAGCCATGGATTTTGCTGGCAGAACATGGGTCAGGCCACAATCCCCGAAATCTGTGGCATCTAGTAGCAGTGTCTGATGTTGGCGAGATTGACACCCATTTCTTGTTTTCGGAGATGAAGCTAGTTCATGTGTAAACATTTGCAGTCTTTCATAGAAGAATAAAAATGGTACAAACATTTCTGTAGTGCAATGTAACTGAGGTGTATTTGCATTTGTGTGGCAATGAAGTATTAGTTTGATGTGTAGGGAATAAGCGTACAGCATAAACCACCCAAGGCATGTTCTGAAATGAAAACAGCAATTGAATGCCTTTTACTTCAAACTATTCATTTAAATAATGTAAAGAAAATCAACAAATGAATAAATGTGAAAACGGAACAACAATAATGGAGCACTGGCTGGTCTGGTCAAGGTCAAAATGAGATTTAAGTCACTACCAAGACTTGAGATACAAGTTGCTGCATAATAGATGAATACTGACACCAAGGGCTGTAACAGACATGCAGGATTGGAAGAAGGTAAAAATGTTTGAACAGAACAAATACAATAAACCAAAATCTAATGTGCACTTGGACAGGTCCGTGAATGGCACTTCTTCAGCTCCCCTCCACTCTCCCTTTGCTCTTCTCAGCCGGAGGCAGCAGCTAATGACAGGATATGGTTCCAGATGTACCAACATTCTGGTAGCTCACATAAGTGGCCATTCCTCATGGATGCTTCTAGGCAGAGTGTTGGCAGCCTATCCAATAGTGATGACGCATTATTCTCTCCATGCCAGATGTCCATCAACTTCATTTCCAGTCGGAGTCCCTAGATATTAAGCAGGAGTGGCAACACAAGCTCTTGCTCGATCATAGGCACCCGATAGCAACTGCAGTGCTCATACTATTGACTTCGTTGAGACCAATAAACTGAGCACACAGCAGGGACCTGGAACCTTTCTAGTCATATGGCTCAGTTCCACGTGAAGCAATTCACTTACCCGCTGAGTCACCAGAGCAGCCGATGCTCCTTATCGAAATGATAGGATTTTAGAATAATTAAAACTGCCACAAGTTACCCATATCAAAATTCCATACGTGTGCGATTCTTGTACTTTAACAAAAACATGACACTTGATCGCAGTGAGGAAAGAACTAAAAAGCAAATGGGATTGTACGATTATGAATAATCCACATTGCAGAAGTACTTGAACATTAAAATAGCATCAAAATGGACCATGCATGCTTACATAAATTACTTCAGAGCATTTAAAGAGGCTCTGAGATCAGCTCAAATTGTTTTCCAGTTTCTAAAGAAGGTCTAATATCAAATGTGTGCGGGAGGTGATTTTTAGTTTTGAAAATGGTGAGTAAATTCTGATCATAATGTTGCATTGTATCGATGCTGTTCATTACCTTACATTTAAGTCAAGAGAGGATCTGCTGCCATGTGGCAAAGCTGAGCGTTTTGAACAGTAACAAGAATGAAATAAATGTATACTTTCAGCTCCAAATATGGCAATCAGCAAAGTCTGATTAAATATTTCACCAGTTAAAAAGAAATTTTCAATGGTTATAATAAACTTTCACTGGCGTTAGTTTTTCAGGTCATTACTACTATTATTGTTCAAACATAAAATGCAGAGAGTCAGTGGAGGAGCCAACTTGGAATGATATTGGAAGTGCTAACTTAACCATGTTGAGTTAAAATGGCAATCGCTGAACTGCTGTGGGATAATGGGCCAGAAATTGTTGCAATGGGGGGGGGTTGCCAGTGAAAATGGGACTGTAATGCTCACCATTGATATCATGTTATATTTGCACCACAAATTGCTGGAACGTAGATCGGATAATTGCACGCTTCTGGGATCTCCTTGACCAATGAAAGAAAAGGAGAAAGAAACAGAACGAAAGACAGAGATGAAAATAAGATAACTTAGAGTCAAACCAAATACACAGAGAAAGATTAGTAAAGAGAGTGGAAAAAGAGAGTGGATTAAGTGAAAGAGGAAAAGAGCAGACAGAAAGGAAAATTAAAAATACATAAAAGAGGACATTATTATCCGCCGACGAGGCATTTGAGCGGGGCCCGCCAAGGAAGTTGTCAGCGGGCCAGCGAGGAGGCCCCGAGATAAGGGCAGCGGTGGTGGGGCGAGGCCCGAGGCCGTCAGCGACGAGGCCCCGAGGTCGGCAGGGTCATCGAGTCCGGAATTCCGGATTCTCGACGCTGCACCTTTACTGCCAAACAACCTCTCTGGCACTGAAAATTAACTTTTACAAGTGTGGAATTTCATTCCTTCAAATTTTAATTATTGTTAAAGATTTTTTTTAATTAAAAATGTAAATAATTATTTTTAAACGTTTTCTTTATCTTTTATCTCTCTCTTAATCCCATCTTTCCTTCCCTCTCTATATTTCACTTTCTGTACATGATTTAGCACTGAATTAAATATTCTAACTTACACTTCCTGGTTCAGCCTCTGCTGCCTCAGTAAGGATTCTTCAATCCCATTGGTTAAGGAGACACAACATTCAGTGCGTGGTCCACACAGATCCCGGATCCCCTGTACAGGAATGCCACAATGTGTATTGGATTTTTAATTATTGCAACTTCCAGTACAGAAGCCCATAGAAGGTCTGTGGGCATGTTTAAGTGTAATGAATGGTTATCACCTTTCATTTGCCATTGACCGCAAAATTCCGGCCATTATTTTTAGTCTACCTACATTTTAGTCTACCCAGCATTGAAGCACTGACCACACTCGACCAGCTCTGCTGGGCAGGCCACATTGTTCGCATGCCAGACACGAGACTCCCAAAGCAAGCGCTTTACTCGGAACTCCTTCACGGCAAACGAGCCAAAGGTGGGCAGAGGAAACGTTACAAGGACACCCTCAAAGCCTCCCTGATAAAGTGCAACATGCCAACTGACACCTGGGAGTCCCTGGCCAAAGACCGCCCTAAGTGGAGGAAGTGCATCCGGGAGGGCGCTGAACACCTCGAGTCTCATCACCGAGAGCATGCAGAAATCAAGCGCAGGCAGCGGAAAGAGCGTGCGGCAAACCTGTCCCACCCACCCTTTCCCTCAACGACTATCTGTCCCACCTGCGACAGGGACTGTGGTTCTCGTATTGGACTGTTCAGCCACCTAAGGACTCATTTTAAGAGTGGAAGCAAGTCTTCCTCGATTCCGAGGGACTGCCTATGATGATGACCTACATTCATGGTGTTTCATATTATGGAGATTATTTCACATTATGGAGCAACCCTATGGCTCAGTACAGACCAGCGAAAGTAACTGTAAGGGGTCCACACATTAACTTCTGCTTTCATTTAACTTTATTAAACTGTTGAAATTTGAAACGGCTATTTACAGTGAGAGTCTTTATTAAAGACTGTATTGTTTTATCCACTTAAATTTCATTGGATGATTTTCAAAGAAAACAATGGGCTCGATTTTCTCCAGTGATTTGCGCCGCTTTTTTTGGCCTAAGTTAAAAAATACAAGTTTCCCTCATCACCGTGCACCAGCGTAACTCAGTTAGTTATGATTTTTTTAGGTTTGTTTTATTTTTGAGTCAGAGGGGACGTAACCTGCCACCCACACCAATTCTAGCCATTTTGGCAAGTTTGGCCAGCTCAGATTTACTCCAATTCTTCTTAGGCTGGCGTATGTGGCCTCTGTAGAAAAACCTTCTGGGGAGTTAAGAAAATCGGTGCAGATAAGTAAATCAGTGTAGCAGACGCCCGGACTGCAGCAACAGGAGAGGTAAGAGAGAGTGGGGGAGAGTTTCGGGCATAGTTAGGAGCGGGGACTGGGAGGGGGGAGGCCATTTGGCCAGGGATAGGTGCAGGAATCGGGAGGGACAAGGCCGTTCGGCCTGGCATAGGGGCGGGGACCAAGAGGGAGGAGGTCATTCGGCCAGGGATAGGTGCGGTAACCAGGACTGGGAGGTCATTTGGCCAGGGATAGGTGCGGGGACCGGGAAGGAGAAGGCCATTTGGCCTGGGATAGGTGTGGGGGCCGGGAGGGAGGAGTCCATTTGGCCTGGGATGGGAACGGAGACCGGGACCGGCATCGGGAGGGGAGTGGGGAGGTGAGGAGGTGAGGAGACTTTAATAATGCAATGGCGGTAAGTTGCTGAAATGTGTTAGGTGCTTGTGCAGGTTGCTGTGAGCTGGCTGTATGTATCACTTTCCAGCCTCAGCCTGCATTGTGTCCCTGGTTACTGTGGCAACCCGATCTCTTTGGTGCAGATCTTGGGCTCCACCCCCAAAAATAAACAACAGGCTGGGCAGCGCCAAAATGAAGAATTCAAACGGGGAAACTTGGATGATTTCTTTTTGGCGTACTTGGGCCCCAAAAAAAACGGGAGGAACTCTTCAAGTACGCCAAAAAACAGCTTTGGGGAAAATTGAGCCCAATATCCCTATTAGAAAATATGGTCTAGGTCCCAAGCAATGGTCGTGCTGTAATAATGGCAAAGCAAATTCCACTGACAGACACTTTCCAACAGAAAAGGTGACAGACACCTTTCAATATGTGTTGGGGAGGGCTGGGGTGCGGATAGGAGGGGCTGTGTTGCAGAGAGAGTTACAAAGGATCTGTTCCTCAAATCCATTAACATGAGTTTGCTCCAAATCACTTGCTACCCTTGCCTGAAAAAAAAATCTATCATTTTTAGTCTTGAAAATTTCGACTGACATAGCATCAAACTTCGAGAGTGAGCTCTAGGTTTCCACTACCCTTTGTGTGAAAACATGTTTCCTGATTTCACTCTGAAATGGCTTAGTTCTAATTTAAGATTAATATTAATATTGTTCTGGAGGGTCTCTGTATCTCTAGCCCAGAAGATTCCCTTTAATATTTTAGATACCACAATTAGATCACCCCCTCAACCTTCTAAATTCAAGGGAATACAAACCAAGTTTATGCAACCTGTCTTCATAATTTAACGATTTCATTCTTGGAATCATTCTGGTGAATCTGTGCTGCACCCTGTTCAAGCCCAATATATCGTTCCTGAGATTGTAGCGTGTTTGTTTTTCATTCTACTCTTATTCTCAGGCCTGGGAACTTATAGTGGGAAAGACAACACATGGCACAAAATTTTAGGTTTAACCCAGTGTCAGTTTTATTACGCAACAAAAACTGACTAAAACTACAGGACCAGACTGCTGAGAGAACTTTGACTTTAGACAAAGTTATACAATCACCAGAGATTCGTGGTCCTTGATTCCGTAACGTGCTGTTTCTTCTTCCGGCTGTTCTCTGCAGCTTCTGTTTCTTTTCTGCTGCTTCTTCTGTTGCCTGTCCTTCTTCTGTTGCCTGTCCTTCTTCTGCTGCCTGTCCTTCTTCTGTTGCCTGTCCTTCTTCTGCGTAACCTGCTTGTGTGTCTGTGTCCATATATTTATATCCAGGTTTTCAATAAGTTTCCCGCTAGGGCGAGCATCGATTACCGAGGTGGTGATCTGTTTAACTGGCTGTGGTGATGAGTTTGAATGGCTACCAATTTGCACACGGAGTCGACAATGCAAAAGATATTTCCTTATGCTGAATGCTGTATCCAAAAATTTGCATTCCGTGGGGTCCTTTGTTGTCCGGTCTTTTTACAGACTCGATGTCTCCAGTGGGCTGTTTTCCCCACCCTGGTCAATCAAGTTCAAGGCCTCACATAACAACTCCATTGCTGTTATGCATAAGGGGATGGAGTATCAATGCAGTGAAGTCTTACAACAGCTATACAGGGAATTGGTGAGGCCACACCTGGAATACTGCTTGCAGCTTTGGTTTCCATATTTACAAAAGGATATACTTGCTTTGGAGGCAGTTCAGAGAAGGTTGACTCAGTTGATTCCGGAGATGAGGAGGTTGACTTATGAGAAAAGGTTGAATAGGTTGGGCCTCTACTCATTGGAATTCAGAAGAATGAGAGGTGATCTTATCGAAACGTATAAGATTATGAGGGGGCTTGACAAGGTGGATGCAGAGCGGATGTTTCCATTAATGGGGGAGACTAGAACCAGGGGGCATGATCTTAGAATAAGGGGCCGCCCATTTAAAACTGAGATGAGGAGAAATTTCTTCTCAGAGGGTTGTAAATCTATGGAATTCACTACCTCAGAGAGTTGTGGAAGCTGGGACATTGAATAAATTTAAGACAGAAATAGACAGTTTCTGAAATGATAAGGGAATAAGGGGTTATGGAGAGTGGGCAGGGAAGTGGAGCTGTGTCCATGATCAGATCAGCCATGATCGTATTGAATGGCGGAGCAGGCTCGCGGGGCCTTATGGCCTACTCCTGCTTCTATTTCTTATGTTCTTATGTATGAAGTCAGTTTTATGTCCTTGACCACAGAATGTTTTTAATTGTCCAGTTTAGTTCAAAAAGCTTGGATCAATCCATTTTTTAGTTTATGGTCTGCATTTTTCTGAAGATTTGTAACCTTTTAGATTCGATGCCCAAAACAGAATGAAGTACTTCAAATAGGGTCTGACCAAGGCACTAGACACTGAAGCATCACTTGTATTCCAATGTCCCTGAGATAAATGGCAACATGCCAGGAGTCTTCTTGATTATTTTTCCACTTGTGTATGAGCTTTATTGATCTGTGCACACGGTCACCGAAATCTATTTGCTCCTTTCTCATAGCCTTCAACTTTATGCCGCTGAATATATCAGGCCACCCACAGATAATATCATAAGACGGAGCTACATTTCCACATAGCGGTCCATTAAGGAGGTAACTGAATCCCTATTTATGCAAACAGCCACCAACACACGGTTCAGCGGCAAACGCCAGCATCAGAGACAACAACAAAAACATGTATACAGCACCACATCGAACGCATGCCCGACACGAGACTCCCAAAGCAAGCGCTCTACTTGGAACTCCTACACGGCAAGTGAGCCCAGGTGGGCAGAGGAAACATTTCAAGGACACCCTCAAAGCCTCCCTGATAAAATGCAACATCCCCACTGACACCTGGGAGTCCCTGGCCAAAGACCGCCCTAAGTGGAGGAAGTGCATTCGGGAGGGCGCTGAGCACCTCGAGTATCATCGCCGAGAGCATGCAGAAATCAAGCGCAGGCAGAAGGTGTGAGCGGCAAACCAGTCCTACCCACCCTTTCCTCCAACCACTGTCTGTCCCACCTATGACAGAGACTGTAATTCCTGCATTGGACTGTACAGTCACCTGAGAATTCACTTTTAGAGTGGAAGCAAGTCGATATCGAGGGACTGCCTATGATGATGATGGATTAACATAGCGAAATGTCACAAGGCACTTCACAGGAATATTATGAGTTAAAATTTGACACTGAGCTGCATAAGTAGAAATTAGCCCAAAGGACCAAAAGCTTGGTCAAAAAGGTATGTTTCAAGGAGCGTCTTGAAGCAAGAAAGAGAGGTAGAGAGGCGGAGAGGTTTAGGAGAGTATCAAATTAAAAACCAATGTGTATAAGGTGGCCAAGGTTAGTGGGAAACTAGAAGATTGGTAAAATTTTAAACGACAGCAAAGAATGACTAAGAAAGCAATAAAGAAAGGAAAGATAGATTATGAAAGTAAACTTGCGCAAAACATAAAAACAGATAGTAAAAGCTTTTACCGATATATAAAACGGAAAAGAGTGACGAAAGTAAATGTTGGTCCCTTCGAAGATGAGAAGGGGGATTTAATAATGGGAAATGTGGAAATGGCTGAGACTTTAAACAATTATTTTCCTTCGGCCTTTACAGTGGAAGACACAGAAACCATGCCAAAAATTGCTGGTCACAGGAATGTGGGAAGGGAGAACCTTGAGACAATCACTATCACTAGGGGGTAGTGCTGGACAGGCTAATGGGACTCAAGGAAGACAAGTCCCCTGATCCTGATGAAATGCATCCCAGGGTATTAAAAGAGATGGCGGAAGTTATTCGTTATAATCTACCAAAACTCTCTGGACTCTGGGGAGGTACCATCGGATTGGAAGCAGTTAATGTAACATCTCTGTTTGAAAAAGGGGACAGACAAAAGGCAGGTAACTATAGGCTGGTTAGTTTAACCTCTGTAGTGGGGAAAATGCTTGAAGCTATCATTAAGGAAGAAATAGCGGGACATCGAGATAGGAATAGTGCAATCAAGCAGACGCAACATGGATTCATGAAGGGGAAATCATGTTTAACTAATTTACTGGAAGTCTTTGAGGATATAACGAGCATGGTGGATAGAGGTGTACCGATGGATGTGGTGTATTTGGATTTCCAAAAGGCATTCGATAAGTTGCCACACAAAAGGTTACTGCAGAAGATAAAGGTACGCGGAGTCAGAGGAAATGTATTAGCATGGATAGAGAACTGGCTAACTAACAGAAAGCAGAGAGTCGGGATAAATGGGTCCTTTTCAGATTGGAAATCGGTGGTTAGTGGTGTGCCACAGGGATCGGTGCTGGGACCACAACTGTTTACAATATACATAGATGACCTGGAAGAGGGGACAGAGTGTAGTATAACAAAATTTGCAGATGACACAAAGATTAGTGGGAAAGCAGGTTGTGTAGAGGACACAGAGAGGCTGCAAAGAGATTTAGATAGGTTGAGCGAATGGGCTATGGCTTGGCAGATGGAATACAATGTCGGAAAATGTGAGGTCATCCACCTTGGAAAAAAAAAACAGTAAAAGGGAATATTATTTGAATGGGGAGAAATTACAACATGCTGCGATGCAGAGAGACCTGTGGGTCCTTGTGCATGAATCCCAAAAAGTTAGTTTGCAGGTGCAGCAGGTAATCAGGAAGGCGAATGGAATGTTGGCCTTCATTGCGAGAGGGATGGAATACAAAAGCAGGGAGATCCTGCTGCAACTGTATAGGGTATTGGTGAGGCCGCACCTGGAGTACTGCATGCAGTTTTGGTCACCTTACTTAAGGAAGGATATATTAGCTTTGGAGGAGGTACAGAGACGATTCACTAGGCTGATTCCGGAGATGAGGGGGTTACCTTATGATGATAGATTAAGTAGATTGGGTCTTTACTCGTTGGAGTTCAGAAGGATGAGGGGTGATCTTACAGAAACATTTAAAATCATGAAAGGGATAGACAAGATAGAGGCAGAGAGGTTGTTTCCACTGGTCGGGGAGATTAGAACTAGGGGGCACAGCCTCAAAATACGGGGGAGCCAATTTAAAACCGAGTTGAGAAGGAATTTCTTCTCCCAGAGGGTTGTGAATCTGTGGAATTCTCTGCCCAAGGAAGCAGTTGAGGCTAGCTCATTGAATGTATTCAAATCACAGATAGATAGATTTTTAACCAATAAGGGAATTAAGGGTTATGGGGAGAGGGCGGGTAAGTGGAGCTGAGTCCACGGCCAGATCAGCCATGATCTTGTTGAATGGCGGAGCAGGCTCGAGGGGCTAGATGGCCGACTCCTGTTCCTAATTCTTATGTTCTTATGTTCTTATGTCAGGAATTCCAGAGCTTAGGGCCTAGGCAACAGAAGGCACAGCCACCAATGGTTGAGTGATTATAATCAGGGATGCTCAAAAGGGCAGAATTAGAGGGGTGCAGACATCTTGGGGGTTTGTGGGGCTGGAGGAGATTATAGAGATTGGGAGCAGCGAAGCCATGGAGGGATTTGAAAATAAGGATGAGAATTTTGAAATCGAGGCATTGCTTAACTGGAATCCAGTGTAGGTCAGCGAGCACAGGGGTGATGGTTGAGTGGGACTTGGTGCGAGTTAGGGCAAGGGCAGCCAGGTTTTGGATCACCTCTAGTTTACTTAGCGTAGAATGTTGGAGGCCAGCCAGGAATAGTCAACTCTAGAGGTAGCAAAGGTAGAGACAGCAAAAGGTTTTCTCCAAACATCTTTTTGGTAGCATGTGCAAGGTATTACATAGAAACATAGAAAATAGGTGCAGGAGTAGGCCATTTGGCCCTTCGAGCCTGCACCACCATTCAATATGATCATGGCTGATCATGCAACGTCAGTACCCCATTCCTGCTTTCTCTCCATACCCCTTGATCCCTTTAGCCGTAAGGGCCACATCTAACTCCCTTTTGAATATATCTAATGAACTGGCCTCAACAACTTTCTGTGGTAGAGAATTCCACAGGTTCACAATTCTCTGAATGAAGAAGTTTTTCCTCATCTCAGTCCTAAATGGCTTACCCCTTATCCTTAGACTGTGACCCCTGGTTCTGGACTTCCCCAACATCAGGAACATTCTTCCTGCATCTAACCTGTCCAATCCTGTCAGAATTTTATATGTTTCTATGAGATCCCCTCTCATCCTTCTAAATTCCAGTGAATATAAGCCTCATTGTACTCTAACTGCTGTGGCTTTGCCATAGTCAAGACACATTGGTAGGGGGAGTTTTATGCTTTAACCTAAAGCTGACCTGACCATGCTGCACCTAATTTGGGAACACTTGGGCTAACGTTGGCGAAAAAGAAAAAAATATGCCATTCCACATCACTGACATCCATCACCGTAATGAGCACACAATTCGACAACATTAAATATTATTTTAAAAATGTATATATTTCAGAATCGCTCTCTAACTCATTTCCATTTCACCTGAAGCAATTTCTCTTCCAAGATGGATTTTATTGGGCTAGGTGTTTGATCCCAATGCCTATCACAATGAACAGCAGCCAAACTGCCAAAGGCAAATTTGTTCAGTATGTCAAGCAAAAGTCAAATTCTTCGGCTGAATCTGCTGAATCAATGTCCATTTGAAATATAGAGAGAGTTCCCGCCATATATCTTGAAATTAGGATTGATTCGGAATCCTGAGCATTAATTGAGCACGATTCAATTCCAAATACTCTATGGCTAAAACATGACCTTTGCATCCCCAGCCTCTCCTGGCCCCTGTTTTCTATCACCAACTCGGCCTCTGCAGAGAAAGTGACTGAAGAAATATGTCACAAGCTATACTGCCTTTCAAAGTCATGTTCCTGCCTGATGTTTTGAACCAATTTTCACCCAGGAAAGCCAAAGTAGTTGGGGAGAAACTGCTGCAGGGAGTACGAGCAGGTTAAAAAAAAAGACAGAAGTGGTGAGTTGAAGCCTTTTGACGTTATGTTCCCAGCTCGACAGCTTCAATAACCATCTCCGGTATAAATAGCCCAGTTTTCCGTGCCAGCCTGAACACTAAATTAGAGCTATATGCAAATTCCGTTCATCACTCTAAATGGATATTTGAGAAGTGACCAGAAGCCACGAATGCATATCCAGTGCTCAGCACCATCACAAACTGTTTCTGAGCTGAAGCATATGTCACCGATTTCTGCTTAAATGTCTTTTGCAAGATATGGCTTTTAATCTCCAGCACTGTATTGTTTGACATACACTTGTAAGATTTAATCAGGAAATTTTTTCAACAACATTGTCGATCGTCAGAAAACATATTCCGTCAAATTATGAAACATACCATAAAAAACCAGCTGGCCTCTTGCAGTGTTTTTGCCTCTTGAATTTTCAGCGGTGCATTCATATGTGCCTGAGTCCTTCTGCTGGAAGTTTGGGATTTCAAGAACGCCATAGGTTTTGTTCACTTTGACATTGTCGGAAAATGAACCACCAATTCTTCTCCAGCTTATGGCAGGGACCGGGCTGTAACAGGATGGGTACAAATCCATCATCAGCAGCAAATAGTGGACAACAATGATTCTTAGAATAAGAAAAAGAGAATTCCTTCTAACTGGTTAACTGCACAATTATCAGACAGAAGTAAGTATTTGTTACATTGATGATCTAATGTTTAACTGGGCAGTATCCTTCCTTCCTTCCTTGAATATAGTTTAGAGGTTATCAGCCTGAATTTCATGGATAAGACTGTCGTTTTACCCTATTTGTAGATTGCTCGAATGAGGGTACGGGGCCCAGAAGAGCTGAGGGTCTAGGGACAGCACGGACCTGTCCACACTGCGATATGTGTGCGCACTAGGTCCGTGCAGCAGAGCAGGTCGCCAGTCGTCCTGGTTCAACTCTTGCCACTGGATAAAGGCCTAGCTCTGTCAAGCCCATGTGGTGGCTGATGTGCAACGGTCACCACACGTTAAAAAAATCCACGCACAGACATCTTCCACCTCCTCAATTGGAGTTCAGGACTGGAACATTGGGTTCTTCATTGAAACATCTGTGAACTCTTGTGGAAGCAAGTCATCCTCATTCGAGGGACTGTCTATGATGAAATTGCTCTCCTCAACCCCCAAAATGTTAGAGGCAGGAAGAATGTTCCCAATGCTGGGGAAGTCCAGAACCAGGGGTCACAGTCTAAGGATAAAGGGTAAGCCATTTAGGACCGAGATGAGGAGAAACTTCTTCACTCAGAGAATTGTGAACCTGTGGAATTCTCTATCACAGAAAGTTGTTGAGGCCAGTTCGTTAGATATATTCAAAAGGGAGTTAGATATGGCCCTTACGGCTAAAGGGATCAAGGGGTATGGAGAGAAAGCAGGAAAGGGGTACTGAGGTTGAATGATCAGCCATGATCTTATTGAATGGTGGTGCAGGCTCGAAGGGCCGAATGGCCTACTCCTGCACCTAATTTCTATGTATTTCTATGTAAATATTCAAGCTTTGTTGGCTCTGTGAAGTAAGTTGTACAAATAGCTCCAACATTTGGATCAAATATCAGGACCACAGCATCAAACATAGTGTACACAATTCTAAATATGTATATAATTTACAAGGGTCATTTTCCCTCTTCTATCGAACTGATTAGAAAAGGGGAGGTGCAACGAGACCTGGGTATCATGGTTCATCAGTCATTGAAAGTTAGCATGCAGGTACAGCAGGTGGTGAAGGCGGCAAATGGTATGTTGGCCTTCATAGCTCGGGGATTTGAGTATAGAGGTCTTACTGCAGTTGTACAGGGCCTTAGTGAGGCCTCACCTGGAATATTGTGTTCAGTTTTGGTCTCCTAATCTGAGGAAGGATGTTCTTGCTATTGAGGGAGTGCAGCGAAGGTTCACCAGACTGATTCCAGGAATGGCAGGACTGACATATGAGGAGAGACTGGATCAACTGGGCCTTTATACATTGGAGTTTAGAAGGATGAGAGGGGAGCTCATAGAAACATATAAGATTCTGACGGGACGGGACGGGATAGATGCGGGTAGAATGTTCCCGATGTTGGGGAAGTCCAGAACCAGGGGACACTGTCTTAGGATAAGGGGTAGGCCATTTTGGACTGAGTTGAGGGGAAACTTCTTCACTCAGAGAGTTGTTAACCTGTGGAATTCCCTGCCGCAGAGAGTTGTTGATGCCAGTTCATTGGATATATTCAAGAAGGAGTTAGATATGGCCCTTACGGCTAAGGAGATCAAGGGGTATGAAGAGAAAGCAGGAATGGGGTACTGAGGGAATGATCAGCCATGATCATATTGAATGGTGGTGCAGGCTCGAAGGGCCGAATGGCCTACTCCTGCACCTATTTTCGAAGTTTCTATGTAAATGGCTTACCCCTTATCCTTCGACTATGTACACAATTCTAAATATGTCTATAATTTACACGGGTCATTTTCCCTCTTCTATCGAATTACTATACACTGAGGTAAGGATCAGAATGTATTTTTCTTGTTGAACTGTGGTTGTATACCGTTTAACCCTTTCACTACCCTTTTAAAGTCATATTACTCTATACCCAACAAAGGTGGGATGGTAAGGGATGCATTGTATCCATACTGCCATTGATGGCACTCCACATTGACCCAAATGGAGGACATGTTCTGAGTGGGGCTGGCCTCTCTGCGGATTTTGTCAGTTCTCCACCACAGCGAGGCCCATATTGCAACCTTCACTTAGAATGCGTGCTGGGGTTGGAAATCAAATCAGAGTTCTTCTGTTAGAGGTACTGACACATCCATGTGCTGGGTAGAGAAGAACAAAAGATCCAACGTGTTGCTAAAACATTTAAAAGCAATGGTTCCAATGCAGTCTTGATACAGTCCATCGACACAATTTCAGTCATCATTGTGTCATATGTTTCATGTGTCAAAGATATTGCTATCTACCTGAGCAAACCATTGATGATAAATAATGCCATTAGATTCAGCACACCATTAAAATCCAAAAACCTACTTTCCCAGTGCAAAACATTCCAGTTTCACGGAAGATCCTCCAGCTGCAAAAACTATTTCCGGGAAACGAACTTCAATCTTTGGTTCATATTCACCCATCACCCCTGTTAAAACACAAGAGAAGTATCTTCATTCCTCACTGCTTCCTGAACACTTATTAAACATTAGTTTTGTCCTTGCATGGATAGCAGATTTTATCCATAATTAATTATGAGCACCAATACCAGTGTTATATTCATTGCTTAATGATGCCTCCTCAATTGTTCAGTATATCGCAAATAATCATCAAAAAGTCTAAAATTCAAATGTGAAGCAGATTGCATCATTCAATTAAATATCAATGTCAGCAGATAATTGCAGCCCATCTTTGAACATAGTCAATTTAACAAGAGCTTCATTCAGTCTGCAATTTTATTGTCAGCTTTTCCGGTCATTTTCCTCCATCTGTAATATGATTTCCATGTCACAAATTTACATAAGATTATAAGACACTTAAAATGCCAAGTTATGTTAACCATTTCACCTTTCATTTCAGAATGTGTTCATAGGAACAGCAGTATTATCTTGAAAAATGTACAAAAGGCACCAATTACTTTTTAAAATGGCAATAGCAGAAAATGGGGTTGAGAGAATGAAGTGTTCAATCAGATGTAAAGGTTCTTAAGAGAGGCTGAAAATCGGAATAAATTCAATTATTGAAACTGCAGGATTCCTTATATTATCTTCTCAAAAATTGCCCTTGAGCCAAATTTGCTGTGATAACTGCCTCATTTTTTTTCTTTGTATGAATGATTCCTTTACAATTCCTGTCTCTCAGCCTTATTGCTCCATAGTTTCTGAAACACAAATTATTGTGAATATTGTCAGCTATTCAGCTGGATGCTTTCAAACAACATAACACCGATTTCATTCATCATTTAAGGCTGTTGGTTTGAGAAAACCTCGGCCAGTTTCAGTAATGTAATGCCTCGTTAATCTAAAAGCTGTTGTCCCAGTGGGAAAAAGTCTTTATCCCAGTGCTATCATAACCCATAAAAATGTGGATCCATTTGTCTACCATGAAGAGAAAGAAGCCAGTTTTATGCATAAAAACATTGGGAATTGGCTTCTCTGCATCTTGTACAGAGAAACCAAGGAAGTGGCATACAAATTGGCCAGCGAACCCGGGGACTGGGAGAAATTTAGAACTCAGCAGAGGAGGACAAAGGGTTTGATTAGGGCAGGGAAAATGGAGTACAAGAAGAAGCTTGCAGGGAACATTAAGACGGATTGCAAACGTTTCTGGAATTTATTTCTATGTTTCTATCACAGACCTTCCCTTTTGTTCTTTCCTCCCCTCCTCTCTTTCCCTGCCCTGACACTTGCTTAAAAACCTGTTACATCTCTCACTTTTTCCAGTTCTGACGAAGGGTCGTCGACCAGAAACTTTAACTCTGAGGAAGGACATTCTTGCTATTGAGGGAGTGCAGTGAAGGTTCACCAGACTGATTCCCAGGATGACAGGACTGACATATGAAGAAAGACTGGATCAACTAGGCTTATATTCACTGGAATTTAGAAGAATGAGAAGGGATCTCATAGAAATGTATAAAATTCTGACGGGATTGGACAGGTTTGATGCAGGAAGAATGTTCCCGATGTTGGTGAAGTCCAGAACCAGGGGTCACAGTCTAAGGATAAGGGGTAAGCCATTTAGGACCGAGATAAGGAGAAACTTCTTCACTCAGATAATTGTGAACCTGTGGAATTCTCTACCACAGAAAGTTGTTGAGGCCAGTTCGATAGATATATTCAAAAGGGAGTTAGATATGGTCCTTATGGCTAAAGGGACCAAGGGGTATGGAGAGAAAGCAGGAATGGGGTACTGAAGTTGCATGATCAGCCATGATCATATTGAATGGTGGTGCAGGCTCGAAGGGCCGAATGGCCTGCTCCTGCACCTATTTTCTGTGTTTCTCTCTCCACAGATGCTGCCTGACCTGCTGCGTATCTCCAGCAGAGGTCTAACTAGTGGTGTGTAAAGGTTTAGCTACAAAAGGGCTACAAAACGAGCGGCGTTGAGGCAGCATGCCACTGCAGGGAACAGCGCGAGGCCGTTCAGGAGGGTGACGATTTGGAGGTGGATGACTGGATTGGACATCACCACAATCCAGGGCGTTGATTGGAGCGTGGGCAGGTACAGCAGGAGCGGCGAGGTCGGGGCGAAGGAGCGGCGAGTGATCGTGGAGCGATGTGATCGGGGCCAGGGAGAGGCGTGAGTTCGGGGGCCCAGGAGAGGCGAGGGCCCAGGGGCAGCACGGGCCCAGCCCACACTGCGATATGTGTGCGCACTAGGTCCGTGCAGCAGAGCAGATCTCCAGTCGTCCTGATTAACCCTTGCCACTGGATAAAGACCTGGCTCTGTCAAGCCCGTGTGGTGGCTGGTGTGCAACGGCCACCCCACGTTAAAAAAATCCACCCTTCAACTGGAGTTCAGGACTTGGAATAATATCAAGTTTTCATTGAAACACCTGTCAACTTTTTGGTTTGGAAGCAAGTCATCCTCGATACAAGGGACTGCCTAAGATGAAGATTTCCAGCATTTTCTGTTTTTATTTCAGATTTCCAGCATCCGCAGTATTTTGCTTTTGTATTGTGGCAAGTTTGATGTCTGGCCGAGCATTGCTCGTGTTCCCCTCCAAGGCATACTACAATCCTACTTGTTTATCATTTCTGGGTTAAAATCCTGGAATATTCTACCTTAACCATTACAGGAGCACCATCAACACAAGGGGCCTGAAATTGGTGGACATACCGTCCGCTGGCCGCCGACATAACGCCCAAAATTGCAAAATTCATCACATACCACCGACATACCGCCGATCCTGCAGACCGCCCTGGAAAAAGTGGTTTTTAAGTCGATCTTCAGTTGGCGGTGTGCATCTTTACCTGCAAAATAAAAATGTTGTCTCTCACCCCCAGTCTTTCCCACCCCCCAGTCTCTTCTCCCTCCACCACCCCCCCACCCCACAGCGATCTCTTCTCCTGCCCCCCCACCCCACACAGTAGAGATCTCCCCCCCCGTAGCGATCTCCGCCCCCCCACCATTAAGTCACCCACTATATATATATATATATTGAAAAAACATCTGGGGAATAAAACTAAATCTCATTTAAAAGTACAAGTAAATAAAAACTACAATCAAAATACATTTTGTGCAAGGGAATAGTGTACATAGCTTCATATCGCTCTCAGGCCGGCAGTCTCTGTCCATTCTGCTCGGTGCCTCTCGGGAGGCGGAGCTTTGCAGGAGCATACGCATGTGCAGAACCCGGGACCCGAAGATTCCCGAGTGAAAAGGACTCACCGCGTGCACACCGCCGGCTGCACTCCGCTCCGCGCACCGCTGAGAAAAAAGCCATGGGGGCCGAAATTGGTCAAAGCCGACGGTCCGCCCATTTCTGGGTGGTATGCCGGTGGTATGTCGTTGCATACCGCCGGGTACCGCTGGGACGGAGTGTGCGCGATTTTCGGCACTTTTTTCTTGGCGGTACGCGGAGTGGAGTGCAGCCGGCGGTGTGCGGGCGGCGAGTCCTTTTCACTCGGGAATCTTCGGGTCCCAAGTTGTGAGCACACGCACAGTGCTGCGAAACTCTGCCCCCTGAGAGGCACCAACCAGAATGGACAGAGACTGCCGGCCTGAGAGCGATGTGAAGGTACGGAAACTATTCCCTTGTCCAAAATAACACATATTTATTTTGATTGTAGATTTTATTTACTTGTACTTTTAAATGAAGTTTAGTTTTTTTCTTCAGATGTTTTTTCTCTCTCTATATATATAGCGGGTAACTTAATGGTGGGGTGGGGGGGGGGGGGGCGGGAGATCACTGCAGTGGGGGAAGGAAGAGCCTGGAGGGTGGGAGAGACTCGAGGCTGAGAGACAACATTTTTATTCTACAGGTAAAGATGCATACCGCCGACTGAAGATTGACTTAAAACCACCTTTTCCAGGGCGGTCTACAGGGTCGGCGGGTATGTTGGTGGTAAGTGATGAATTTTGCAACTTTGGACCTTGTGCGTCAGCGGACGGTAAGCATACCGCCCGGCAGTGTGTCGCTGATGAATTTTCCGCCAGGTGGTATGTCGGTATTTTTTGATGAATTTGCGACTTTGGGCAGTGTGTCAGTGGTCTGCGGGCGGTATGTCGACCAATTTCGAGCCCATGAAAATCGCGCGCACTTCGCCCCAGCGGTACCCAACGACATACCGGCGAGAAATGGGCGGCCCATCGGTTTCGACCAATTTCGGCCCCAAGGACTGCCGCAGTTCAAGAAGGCAGCCCACCTTCTCTGGGCAAGTGGGGATAGGCAATGTATATCAGTGTTGTAAGAACAAATAAAAAAATGCACAAATTAATATGCACCAAAATTATTTTTTTTAAAGAAAAAAAAAGCATAAAAATAACCATTGGAAAACATTAATCAAGCAAAAATCTTCAAAACTGCAAGTTTTTTCAAAAATGCTACAACGAAGTAATGTAGTTTTATAACTCAAATCAGCTGCAAATTTTATATGTGCGTAAATGTTGAATATCAGTGTTTTCTTCGTCATGTGATAAAAGTGTTCTTTTCCAAATATGGAGTTCTTTTGGCAAAACATTTAGCTCATGCCATGGTCAAAGGTACCATAATGATTTTTTCAGCCACATTTGGCCATTAGAGGGCCAGTTGCTGGAATATTCCTTCAATGTTGCAGCAAGTTTTTAAAGAATGTTGACGTTGAACTACATTTGAGCTCATGCTCTAATTGTTTAAGTGATTGAAATGAAACATGTAGCTTTCTCCTGCACCTTCTTCAAGGAAACGGACAGTTGTAAAAGAACTGTTATGAATGAAAACTCTTAAAATATCTATCAGTGAAATGGACGTTTGCTCACGGGTGCAATATTAAACAATCGGGACTAAAACAGAAGGCCTGAACACTCATGTATTAAACAAATTGAAACCTACCCACTAAAGACAGATCACATAAATGCACCATGACTAACAATTCTTTCTTGCCTAGGTATACCCTTTAGCTGATTAACATTTTGCTATAAAGTACACAGTAGTCATAATTTTCAGTCATCATGAATAAATTATGTAATGGGCACATTTTGTTCACCTCGAGCTTTTAGTTTGATCTCTGCTCATTCCGAACAAGAAATTAATATTTAAATTGTATGATAATGAGTGAACGATTCATGTTTGCATCCCTAGTGGCCATGTTAACTGCAGCACACACAAACTGGCTGCACACAGGTCACCTGAGGTACCCTGCCATTCATTAATCATTTTTCCTTCTTTCTGTGCAGTGGGGGGGGGGCAGAAGAGCTTTCATGGCTAATTCTGTTCCAATAGAGAAATAAGTGCATATGTCCAGTAATTCTGTTAATATTTTGTGTACACTTTGCCAAGTGTTTTACAAAAAAAATACATTTGGTTTACTTTGTGTTCAAAACATGATATTCACCCATCCTATTCAAACAGATTCACCAAGGTGTTCGACAGAGGCAAACACAAATGTCCTGCACTGGGGTCATGTGTCAGACTTTTTACACTCAAGAGTTGTCCACTTTGGGTGGTTAAGATTATTTTTGCTATCGAGATTTGAAGTGAAGCTTACCATCAGTACGCAGTACTAAAGGGGTGGGCGGGCTCAGAACTCGCTTATTGGTTATTGTGTTTTCTATCTCGCAGATGTAAGCACCAACGTCCGATACCTCCACTTTTGATATGTATAAGTTTCCGGTTTTCTGAGACACAAAGCGACGATTGTCTTGTTCCACGAAGGTTGGAAAATGGTTAAAGATCCAAGTATATTTCAGCTCTGAAAAACAGTTAATTGTTCCACAGCATTAATACATTTGTTTGATGTCAGATTGAATCCTTCAAGAAAGAAAGTAGTGCGCCGATTTAAAGTGTAAAAAAAACATCAGAAAAATTATTTTTTGAGGACACTTTAATAAAGAAACAATAAACAGTTTTCGATCAACGGATTTTTTCATTTTTCTTTGTAATGTTCAACTTTATTAATTTGTAACTGTAATATCTTTAGGAAGTTGGACAAGATACACAGACAATCAGCATGGAGAAAGAATAATTAGCAATTGCTGTTGGTTTGACGCCACGTTGAGCTCGTTGTGCCCTAGAGGAGTAGGGTGCAATTTATTCCTGCGATTTTCCACACATTTGGTCTCAAAATGAAGTGCAAGAACTGTGGCCGAGAAATTCGTTGCATTTGCACCTCTTGTTAGTAACTCTGGGGGGCACGAATGGGGCATAAACGCATTAGTGCCCCGGCGAGGCGCTGACAACGACTCCCGCCATGTTAGACGGGAGTTTAGCGGCGGCACTACAGCATTGCGCCCCGATCTACTGCACCCGGAGATTGTGACGTCATTGGCGTATGCAGCGTCCGGTTAGCGCCCCGGCTTCGAAATTGACTTTCACCCCCGTCAGCAGCGGCGGGTGAAAGCACGACAGCTGCCCGGAGGCGTGCATCGGAGCGATGATTAAAGGCAAGTTGCCCGAGGCAAGTAAAAAAAAAACATACTTTTTTTTTACACTGTGTTCCTCCGTTTTCTTTGTGGGGTCCTCCCCCGCGATTGCTCAGCCCGGGTCCCCCCTCTTCCTTGCTGGTTCAGGTAAGTGATTCTTTAATTGCAGAGCCTGCAGCGATGGCCCTTCCCTTTAAGGGAGGAAAGGACCCTTTGAACGCAGCAGCGCTGCACAGCCCAGTGTTCAGCGGTGCGGAGGGGTGCACCCATTGGCGCTCCGAGAAGGAAGTGGAACGTTTTGATTGAGTGCTCCACTTCCTTCCTGGAGTGCGAAAGCACATTTTCTGAAAGGGAAGAAACATTAGCGCCTGGCACTAAGTTACCCGCCTCTCAAATGTGACCGCTCCCAAAAGGGGCGATAATCAATTTCTCCACCTGTGCATTTGGTGCTGGCATTGTTGCACAGCTGCCTGTGCAAAAATGGGCCAACCTTGCCAGATAATATGAGGTCAGTCCATTCCATTTACGGGCCTTCGTGGCACGCTTGTTACAATTCACTTCAAAGACTGGGGCACCATTGTCGGCAAGCCAGCTGCTGTCTGTCTCTCGTTCCATGTGGGGAGTGGGGTGAGGGGCATTGAGTGCAGTGCAGTAGGACACAGGGCAGGAAAAGCATAGGAGTCTCTACAGTGCTGGGGGAAAAGGGCCAATTTATCTCGAAATACTATGAGCAGCCGACTCCAGCACCTGTTCCACAGAAGCTGCAGAATGGAACACGCTGCTGAATTAATGTAGAAGTTGGGAGTTCAATGAGTGCAGCAACCAGATTACATGCAGGTCCCCTGTAGACTTGCACCCACACTTTGGGTGTGTTGCCAGCCTCAAGCCACCTTGCCTGAATTTCCAGGGCGGTGACTATCGCATGATACACCTAAAGAGTTTCCAAGACCTCGTGACTGGGGGTGAGGGAGAATGTAGCTGTGAATGAATTAATTAACGGTGCTTTCCTGCATCCTCTGTTGGCTGAAGGCAAGGAGTGATTCACCGGCATGTTGCAAAGTCATGGTTGTAATATTAAGAGAAAATCTAAGGAAAATTGGATGAAAATAGGGGGGAAATATAACTGGCAAACAAACAAAAAAATCGAGAAATGACACCTATCAGCCAGAGCATATTTGCTGCTCAATAAAAACAGTCATTTAGTTTTACTTTGTAGAATTTTCTGGGGGGGGGAGGGGGTGCGGTAGGGAGATTTAATTCCTCCTGTGCAGTATTTTTAACTGGAGAGATCTGGGGGTGCTGGAAACCTACCGGTAACATTGGCGGCCAAGGAGAAGAGCCGTCGCCCGAGAGAGCGCAGGCAGTATTGGCATTTTGGTATTGCCTGCTCATTAGTTCATTGGCGGCGATTTTCTCGTGCAACGCGCTCTTTGCAGCACTAATCCCAGAAGGAGGCCAAAGGTCGCTGCAATGTATTTGCTTCATGGGTTCTTTGCTTAAGAAGTCATAGCAACACTAGTTGCTATGAATTAAGAACGGTTTAACAATCAGACTACTTTCCAGCGCCTCCAGATCTCTCCCTCTCTGTCAATCCATTTAAAATAAGCAGGTTTAAGACAGTGTGTTGAATAAAATACAGGCAGAACTCTGACAAATTAACTCATTTACTAGGCTCACAACTGCATGCCTCATCTTGGATGACCCAGACCCAACTTATTGAACATCACGTGACTGGCTGAGCCACTCACAATTCAACAACTCTGCAATCTTTTGTTGCAAAACAATAAACAATTAAATCAAGTGCTCCCTGATTAAAGTGGGGGTACACTCCAAACACTTTTCAAGTGCCCCTTTTTTTTTGGTGTTTTTTTGGGGGGGGTTTTTAGGCACTAAAACACAAATATATACAAGTGCCCCCTATAAAAAGGGAGGGGGACACTAAAACCGGCAATTAAAACAAACTAAACTTTAAAACATGTAAAATCAAATTAAAATTTGGTTGCCGGGAGTAACGATGCACTCCAGTCCCTCCGGCGCCCACCTCTCGCGGAAGGCCGCGAGCGTACAGGTGGACACCGCGTGCTCCATCTCCAAGGACACCCTGGCGCGGATGTAGGTGCGGAAGAGAGGCAGGCAGTCAGGTTGAATGACCTCCTCGACCGCCCGCTGCCTGGACCGGCTGATGGCACCCTTGGCCGTGCCCAGGAGCAGTCCTACGAAGAGGCCCTCGGACCTACCCGCTCCCCTCTGCACAGGGTGCCCAAAGATCAGAAGTGTGGGACTGAAGTGCAACGAGAATTTGAGGAGCAGGCCCTTTAAATATTGGAACAGGGGCTGCAACCTCGCACATTCAATAAAAACGTGGAACATGGACTCCTCCTGGCCACAGAAATTGCAGGCGGCCTGGGAGTCCGTGAACCGGCTTAAAAATTTATTACACGTGACTGCTCCATGCACCACCCTCCAGGCCAAGTCCCCGATAAATAGTGGGAGGACTCCTGTGTAGAGTGCCCTCCATCGGGGACCCCCGCCTCCTCCGGATGGCAAGATGGTACGCCATGGCGTGTCCGGATGGCAGGCGAGGATGGCAAAGTTGAGGGTGTGCAGGAGCAGCCCGTACAGGAAACCCCTCCGCACAGAACTGAAAGGCACGGAGGGGATTTCCCCGAGGCGGCTCAAGTTGTGAGGCGCCGGCTCCCGAGGGAGGTTCCGGGGTTTGGCGCCGATGAGGAATTCCATCCGGATGGGGGTCAGTTCGGACGGGATCTCCCACGTGCTTGAGCCTCCTCGACACACCTAACGGAGTCAGGGCCCAGAGCTGTTTTTAGCGACTCGATGGCATCGGCCGCGCGGCGGACGTCGGCCGAATTTAGGCACCGCGCCAGCGTGTCTGGCGCCATCCAGCCCGCTCCTCCGCCATCGAGCAGGTCCCTGACCCTGGTCACCTCACCAGCCACAGCCCTCTCGTCCGACTGCCACCTAAAACCACGGTCGTGGAGGTACGGATTCCCGAGCAGCGGCTCCTGCAGGACAGCCGCCACTCCAGCCGGCGGAGAGCTGCGCTTGGTGGAGACTTTGTTCCAGACCCTGGTGAGTTCCTTGTAAAAGACAGGCAGCTCCCGGAGGGCGGTCCTGACACCCCCCATGCTCACAAACAGGAGTTGCGTGTCATAATTGAGGTTGTACTGCTGGTCAACAGCTCCACAAACCTGTGAGTATACTCACAGGTGCGTACATTACAGTCGCCTCTCTCTCCTGCTCGCAATGTCGGGGATCGGGAAGAAAAGAGCAACCTGAACTGTTGCCATACTGCTCCACAAATATTAGCTGCTACCCGATGAAAATCAATTTTTTATTTGTTTAAGACATGAAACAGATAAAAGAGATCTTATCACAGATCACCTTCAATCGTTACAGTGGAGTTCACCCATTGAGCTGAGAGGTAAAAACATACGGTTGATCGCATTGTATAATTCATGAAGGCTCAATAATTATATGAAATTATTCTTAGATAATACATATCCTGGAACATATAATGCTGGCGTATTACATACATTGTTCCATATAATAAACGAGTAACTGAAATGTCTATATTCCCTGTTGTGTTGCACAGACTGAGAGGTGCTTGACGACAAATGTAGTTCCCCACAGTGAACCCTGTGGTGTCCGTTCATTTATTAAAGGGTTTATGAAAAATACTTTTGTAAGTATCTAATCTGGGCAAGTTTGGTCGAGTCTCACTATTAGGGTTAGTTATTCTTCTGTGCCTCAAGGGGCCCGTTGATTATCTGGGCCTATCCATCTGAAATCCAACTGTGAGACTTGTCATATAATACAGTCTGAATCCACCACCACAGGTAATAGAATCGTAGAAATTTACATAAGAACATAAGAAATAGGAGCAGGAGTAGGCCATACGACCCCTCGAGCCTGCGCCACTATTTAATAAGATCATGGCTGATCCAATCATGGACTCGGGTCCACTTCCCTGCCCACTCCCCATAACCCCTTATTCCCTTATCAATTAAGAAACTGTCTATCTCTGTCTTAAATCTATTCAATGACCCAGCTTCCACAGCTCTCTGAGCCAGCGAATTCCACAGATTTACAACCCTCAGAGAAAAGAAATTCCTCCTCATCTCAGTTTTAAATGGGCGGCCCCTTATTCTAAGATCATGCCCTCTAGTTCTACTCTCCTCCATCAGTGGAAACATCCTCTCTGCATCCACCTTGTCAAGCCCCCTCATAATCTTATACGTTTTGATAAGATCACCTCTCATTCTTCTGAATTCCAATGAGTAGAGGCCCAACCTACTCAACCTTTCCTCATAAGTCAACCCCCTCATCGCCAGAATCAACCTAGTGAACCTTCTCTGAACTGCCTCCAAAGCAAGTATATCTTTTCGTAAATATGGAAACCAAAACTGCACACATTATTCCAGGTGTGGCCACATCAATACCCTGTATAACTGTAGCAAGACTTTCCTGCTTTTATACTCCATCCCCTTTGCAATAAAGGCCAAGATACCATTGGCCTTCCTGGTCACTTGCTGTACCTGCATACTAACCTTTTGTGTTTCATGCACAAGTACCCCCAGGTCCCGCTGTATTGCGGCACTTTCAATCTTTCTCCATTTCGATAATAACTTGCTCTTTGATTTTTACAGCACAGAAGGAGGCCATTCGGCCCATCGGGTCGCAAATGTATTGCGATCATATTTGGTTTTCAGTTTAGGCAGATAGATTTATACTACTGACCGGTAGCAATGACTGGAATAACATTTAATTACCAAGAGTTGGAAATGGATGTGAAGTTCACTGCGAGTGTTATGTTTTTTTGCAGACGTTAAACAACAACTACTGTTTAGGTTCAGTTGTTGAGTTGAGTATCGATAGGCAATAGGTGTGTTTTTGTTAAAGGGTGAAATTATTTACTGACCCACAAACACTGTAGGCCAACTAGATAGCTGCCAGAAAGTCAGAAAGTGCACCTCACCCCACCCCCCCCCAAACCCCCACACCCCCCAACACTGATGAGCAAAAAATGAAAGTTTAAAATAAGAACATTGGCAAAGGAGGCATTGAAGTTCTAGCCTCCACCCTCATAAGTCCTGCCAGACGCCGCATGGCCTTTTACGCTGCTGAAAGACCTGCTGACGGCAGCACTCACGAGCGTGATTTAGTGCGAGCGTCAATGCAAGCGGAGAACTCCAAAACGGAGGAGCTGGCGTCAACCCGTCATTGCCCGCTGATTGACATTATGCTCCGCCTCGTTAAAATACTCTAGCTGACAGCAAGCAATGGCAGCGCTGCTGACCTGCTGAAAATGGCGGCCACCAACAGCATGTGGAAGAGCACTGGGCACCATTTCGCCATTTCACGGCGGTAACGGGTGGCACAGACCACCCGAATTTCTGGGCCAGATAGTTTTATTGGCACGCCTACTGGCAAATCCCAGATTGGGGAAGAAAACGGCCATCCCACTGGCTGGGGAGTAAAAGAGACAAAGAGACACTTGTGCTATCCAACCTGGTCTAGCATGGAGAAACTCAGGGGCTGAAATTGCCCCTTTTTTGTGCCACGTTAGGGCAGCCAGTAGGCGCTAATGGGGCATAAACCCCTTTTCATCCAGGGGTGGGCGGCGGTAGCGCTTCGACTGAAATTGCTCCCAAAATTTTGGGAGCGATTGGCAGTTAACACCATGACCCACATTTTGCGCCCTGGGTTGGGGCGCACGTGGCGATTACGTCATCGTCGAGCGTGCCTACCCCTCACTGCCCTTTGCGCCCCAAAGGAGAGGAAATTGCCCCGCAGAACGCCAGGCCGGTGCGGGCCAATATTAGCACCAGCTTCACGGGATGCTGACATTCGCCTGGGGTGCCCATTAAGGCAGATGGTGTGTGCGTACCGGGCCGCCATGTTTTATTGTCGGCCGACGTACTTGTTGGCCCGACAATGGCAGCCCACATTTCGACCGAGCCGCCATCATGCAGCCCGGCACTGCCATTTGCGTGCTGGCCTGGTCGAAAATGCCCTTGGTGGCCCTGTGGTGCCCACCAAAGCAGCTGCAGAGTCCACAGCGCCACCCCTCCCCCTTTAAATGAAGGGGAGGGTCTTTACGGCCCGTCAGCGCTACTATGAGCCGCATAGCGTTGACCTGGTCAGTGCAGTGCTGACTTCAGCACCAGGCTACCGTCTCGGGAGCACCCTGAAATTAGTTGTAGTACCCCAGACAGCGCTCCGCCTCGATCACAAATAGGTATTTTCATGCTGGGGGTAGGACTTCCGCCCCGGGCGTTAACTGACCCGGGCCAGGAAGTGCCCCCGCATAGGCCCCGGGGCAATTTCACCCCCTCACTTGACTCAAACTCAGAGCCAGTTAGGATCAAAAAACTGACCTGAAAATACTACAAACAGGGATAATAAGAACATAAGAAATAGGAGCAGGAGTAGGCCATACGGTCCCTCGAGCCTGCTCCACCATTCAATAAGATCATGGCTGATCCGATCATGGACTCAGCTTCACTTCCCCGCCCATTCCCCATAACCCTTTATCCCTTTATCGTTTAATAAACTGTCTATCTCTGTCTTAAATTTATTCAATGTCCCAGCTTCCACAGCTCTCTGATGCAGCGAATTCCACAGATTTACAACCCTCTGAGAGAAGAAATTTCTCCTCATCTCTGTTTTAAATGGGCGGCCCCTTATTCTGAGATCCTGCCCTCTAGTTCTAGTCTCCCCCATCAGTGGAAACAACCTCTCTGCATCCACCTTGTCAAGCCCCCTCATAATCTTATACATTTCTATAAGATCACCTCTCATTCTTCTGAATTCCAATGAGTAAGGCCCAACCTACTCAACCTTTCCTCTTAAGTCAACCCCCTCAACTCCAGAATCAACCTCGTGAAACTTCTCTGAACTGCCTCCAAAGCAAGTATATCCTTTCGTAAATATGGAAACCAAAACTGCACGCAGTACTCCAGGTGTGGCCTCAACAATACCCTGTACAACTGTAGCAAGACTTCCCTGCTTCTATACTCCATTCCCTTTGCAATAAAGGCCAAGATTCCATTGGCCTTCCTGATCACTTGCTGTACCTGCATACTAACCTTTTGTGTTTCATGCACAAGTAACCCCCAGGTCCCGCTGTACTGCAGCACTTTGCAATCTTTCTCCATTTAAATAATAACTTGCTCTTTGATTTTTTCTGTCGCATTTAATGTAGCATTTAAAACAAAATAATATTAATCCTGTTCTTCAGAAAGTTCTCTAGTTAGTTGAATGAACCTGAGAGCTGATTACATCACGTTCTCCCCATGTTCTTTTGCCGTTGGTGAAATAAAGTAGCTGGATGATTCAGATTTCGCCTCATCTTCTGGGTCACAGCCCACATTCAGAAACATTTGAGAAGTGCACGTGAGGGGCATGTGTGAAAGACACAACATGCTGTTCAGATCACAAAGGATTCTTAATGGGCCATAATTTTCTGTAGCAGGGCATCTAACAGCGTCTGCCATTAGATTTGCCTTTGCATGTTTAGGATTTTAAAAGTTTTGCTTGTGAACTTGCTGGACGTGTGAGGTGATAACAGTGCAGAGAGGAGAAACTGGGCTTCGGGGACCTGAGTGAACAGCATTATCAGCAGATGTTTCCAGTAGAGTGGACAAAGGAGAACCAGTTGATGTGGTATATTTGGACTTTCAGAAGGCGTTCGACAAGGTCCCACACAAGAGATTGATGTGCAAAGTTAGAGCACATGGGATTGGGGGTAGTGTGCTGACGTGGATTGAGAACTTGTTGTCAGACAGGAAGCAAAGAGTAGGAGTAAATGGGTACTTTTCAGAATGGCAGGCAGTGACTAGTGGGGTACCGCAAGGTTCTGTGCTGGGGCCCCAGCTGTTTACACTGTACATTAATGATTTAGATGAGGGGATTAAATGTAGTATCTCCAAATTTGCGGATGACACTAAGTTGGGTGGCAGTGTGAGCTGCGAGGAGGATGCTGTGAGGCTGCAGAGCGACTTGGATAGGTTAGGTGAGTGGGCAAATGCATGGCAGATGAAGTATAATGTGGATAAATGTGAGGTTATCCACTTTGGTGGTAAAAACAGAGAGACAGACTATTATCTGAATGGTGACAGATTAGGAAAAGGGGAGGTGCAAAGAGACCTGGGTGTCATGGTACATCAGTCATTGAAGGTTGGCATGCAGGTGCAGCAGGCGGTTAAGAAAGCAAATGGAATGTTGGCCTTCATAGCGAGGGGATTTGAGTACAGGGGCAGGGAGGTGTTGCTACAGTTGTACAGGGCATTGGTGAGGCCACACCTGGAGTATTGTGTACAGTTTTGGTCTCCTAACCTGAGGAAGGACATTCTTGCTATTGAGGGAGTGCAGCGAAGGTTCACCAGACTGATTCCCGGGATGGCGGGACTGACCTATCAAGAAAGACTGGATCAACTGGGCTTGTATTCACTGGAGTTCAGAAGAATGAGAGGGGACCTCATAGAAACATTTAAAATTCTGACGGGGTTAGACAAGTTAGATGCAGGAAGAATGTTCCCAATGTTGGGGAAGTCCAGAACCAGAGGTCACAGTCTAAGGATAAGGGGTAAGCCATTTAGGACCGAGATGCGGAGGAACTTCTTCACCCAGAGAGTGGTGAACCTGTGGAATTCTCTACCACAGAAAGTTGTTGAGGCCAATTCACTAAATATATTCAAAAAGGAGTTAGATGAGGTCCTTACTACTAGGGGGATCAAGGGGTATGGCGAGAAAGCAGGAATGGGGTACTGAAGTTGAATGTTCAGCCATGAACTCATTGAATGGCGGTGCAGGCTAGAAGGGCCGAATGGCCTACTCCTGCACCTATTTTCTATGTTTCTATGTTTAACCAATCAGATTGAAAGATTGTGAAATGAAGAGCTCAAAGACTGAGTAGGAAATATAAATTAGAGTAGGTGAATTCAATGCCAAATCAGATACAGAAAGAGAAATAATGAGAGGGATAGAAAGACAGATTGAGAGAGAGAGAAAAAAGTGACTGACAGGAATAGTTAAAAAAAAATTGAATTTTACGTCATTAAAATCTTCAATAAGAATTATTCTGAAGGCTCCACAGAGCCAGAAAGGTCATTTGGTAGTAATGAACAGTTATCACATCATTATAAGACTTAACTTTCTGTGGCGAGTTTAATTCATATCTACCGCACAAATACAGCAACTTCACGCCATTCAATATGTTCCAATGGTGAGCCAGGCAGCGAGCTGCCGTTTTCGCAAAGCTAACGGCAGAGCGGTGCATCTCGGACAGCAACTTTGGGATATTTGAGTTTAACCACTCGCCTGCAGTTACTGCAGCATTTGCGCATAAATAACAGCGAGGGATTAGCATCACCGTTATTTTGACAAGAAAATCTGGATCAGCACCACTGCACCCAAGAGATTATTTAAGGCAGACCTGAAACTTGGAACAATTGCCGACTATAAAGATATGGAATGTCTCTCAGGGTTCACTACCTCTACAATAGACTACATAAAACTCAAAAGCGTATTACTGTTTCCTCAACCCTGTGTATTTTATAGTACACAATTTAGATAAGAAGAATGGTGAATAAGGAATTCATCCCTCTAATGTAATGCTAATTAATTATTCAATCCCTCTCAATTAGGATAAATTTCATATTAAACACCCAGTATCCTCCATGGGAAAAAACCTAGTGCCTATCTAAGCATGGTTCTCAATAACAGGATCCCATGTTGCAAGAAGCTATGTTGCAATACTGTGCTTCACATTTAGGTTGACCTCTTTGTAGGAGAGATGGGACAAGTAATCTCAGTGAGGAAGAGGAAGTGATACAAAAAGGTGAGATAGGTGGGAGTGTATTCCTCTTATTGCTACGTGTATTTTTAAGCACATGCAGGAAGATTTCTATTCCTGGTTCGAAAAGAAGACATTTACAATTTCACCTGAAATTCCAATCAGAGGAAAGTTTGGGTTAGAATGTTATTATGCAGAGTGACCACAGGAAATGAGGAGAGAAATTGTTTGGAGCATGAGAATATGAGTAAACAAAATTAAAATGGCCAGGAAAGCTAGGCAAGAAAAAGAACAAATTAATTCTCTTCTTCAATTCACTACATCAGAAAAACCAGACAAGATCTTTATACGAGTGATCAATTTGTATTGTAATTCGTTATTTCACGACCATTCAACACAAAATACGATTTGTATAAAGAATATTTTTTAAGCTGTGCTAAATGTTATTTTCATTACATTATGAATGAGTACCTTTTTCTTTAAAGTTTACCTGCATATATTGGGTCAGATTTTGCTGTAAAAATAACAGTGAGGCTATCAGCGTTCATCGTTAGTGAAGTGTAAATCAGACAGCAACTTCCAGCGACCACACACGTTGAAGTTAAACGCAGAGATCCAAAATTTGCTGTCCGAGTTGCACTGCTCCTCCAGGTACACCGGTAACCAAAGCCAGAGCTCCCTCCCTGGATGACGAAAGATAGAGGGTCCGAAATTGGTCGTTGCGCAAGGTCTGCCCATTTCTCAGCGGTACGCCGGTGGTATCTTGACCAATTTCGGGAACCCAGAGAGTAAGATGAAGCAGTAAAGGGGGGCGTATGACAGATAGCAGATTGAGAATACATGTGAGAACCAGGCTGAATAAAAATAGCTCAGAGTGGAAGTGAGAAAGGAAATAAGAGGGGCAAAGAGAGGGTATGAGAACAGATTGGCAGCCAACATAAAAGGGTCTTCTATCGGCATATAAATAGTAAACGGGTAGTGAGAGAAGGAGTGAAGCCGATTAGGGACCAAAAAGGAGACTAAATGAATACTTTGCATCTGTGTTTACCAAGAAAGAAAATGTTGCCAAAAGTCATAGTGAAAGAGTAGATAATTGAGATACTGGAGGGGCTAAAAATTGGAAAAGAGGAGGTACTAGAAAGGCTGGCTGCACTTAAAGTAGATAAGTCACCAGGACCGGATGGGATGCATCTCAGGATGCTGAGGGAAGTAAAGTTGGAAATTGTGGATGTGCTGGCTCTAATCTTCCAATCCTCCTTAGATACAGGAGTGGTGCCAGAGGGCTGGAGAATTGCAAATGTTACACCCTTGTTCAAAAAAGGCTGTAAGGATAAACCCAGCAATGACAGGCCAGTCAGTTTAACCTCGGTGCTGGGGAAGCTTTTCAAAATGATAATCCTGGACAAAATTAAAAGTCTCTTGGACAAGTGTGGATTAATTAAGAGAAGCCAGCATGGATTTGTTAAATGCAAATAACTAACTTGATTGAATTTTTGATGAGGTAACAGAGAGGGTTGATGAGTGCAATATGGTTGATGTGATCTTCATGAACTTCCAAAAGGTGTTTGATAAAGTGCAACATTATAATCTTGCTATATAAACCCACGTCTGTCTTTCTTTGTTCTTTGTTCTTTTGTTCTTTTAATCCCAACTTTCTTTCGTCTTTATTTTGCTTTTTCTGTACCTGATTTGACATTGAATTCAATATTCTAATTTACACTTCCTGGTTCAGGTTACTGCATTACTCATTAACGATTCTTCAGTCTGATTGCTTAAGGAGATACAAAGTTGCTTGCCCTGTTCATTCAGGTCTCAGATTCACATTCATTTTGGCTCTCTAATTTACAGTACTTTCAAATGCAAAATTGCATAGAAAGTCTGGGGACAAGAGTTCAGAGCAAAATCTGACCTATTTGTATAAGTTCCACAGGCTAATTGACACATCAGCAATGCAATTTGCAGGAAAAGCCTATATACATCCAGATGGATTCTATACAGAGAGGGATTTTAAAGCACTGTTAGTTGATACCAGAAAGTAAAAAGAGATAGCTCAAAAACGGAAACCCTAGATCATTTGGACCAACAAATTAACTTTCAAGTGGTCGATGTGGTTAAATTGAAATGATGGACCTTTAGCTCAATGCATTGCCCGACAGTGCTTCAATACCTGCAGTAAAAGAAGATGAGTTGTACAATACAACATGTTGCAAATAATTGAGTTTGTGAGCCTGGACCACAGAGACTAAACCCTTTGAGTGTCGTGAAGGTCTGTTACTATGCAACTCAAATTACAGTGAATTTCACCAACGGAAATAAGCAGTGAAGTGGAAATTGCCATTATGATAATTGATTAGCGAGTTGAGGTTGAAGAATGTAAAGTCTATTAAATGTGCGTTTTATGGAAATTACGAAAAGTCTAAAAAGACGAGTGTATAAAAGGATCATTTCCTCATCCAGTCCCGAAGCACTGGCATCTTCAAAGAGGCAATTTGCTGATTTTTCGTTGCGGTCAATTGACTGGACACTGTTTCACTGAAAATGGATCGGTTTCACAGGACTGATTTAAAAGTGAAACAAATGGAGTATTGGCACTAAAGGTAGCTTCTTTGAGAATATCACAGCTTCACGGTTTTTTTCCCCTCTAACCTGTTCATCTGCTGTGTTACACTGAAATTAAATGTTCTTTTTGAAAGCTTATGGAACGATAGATTAAAGTAGATCAATCAACTGTGCTCTCTTTATGAATAACATTTGTTAATTAAATGTATTTGTCTTCGACTTGCCACGTTACTTATTGGTGCGGAATTTGTGGTTGTAATAATGGCGAAACTGTTAGCATTCGGCATCATTAATGTGTAAAACTGACAGCAACTTGCAAATTTCAATGCAGAAATCTAGACGTTGCTGTCAGTCACACCCTGCTCCTCCACAGGGTGCTCTGTTGCAATCCTCGCAGATGGAAATCAATTAGAAATCACTGAATTGAACTGCCACTTTTTACGCACTATTCTTGCTGTAAAAAGACACAGCATCAGTTTCCACATGTACCCTGATGACACCCAGCTCTACCTCACCACCACTTCTCTCAACCCCTCCACGGTCTCTAAATTGTCAGACTGCTTGAATATTGGGAAGACCGAAGCCATTGTTTTCGGTCCCCGCCACAAACTCCGTTCCCGAGCCATTGACTCCATCCCTCTCCCCAACTCCTGTCTGAGGCTGAACCAGACTGTTCGCAACCTTGGTGTTATATTTGACCCTGAAATGAGCTTCCGACCACATATCCGCAGCATAACTTAGACGGAATATTTCCACCTCTGTAACATCGCCCGTCTCCGCCCTTTCCTCATCTCATCGGCTGCTGAAACCCTCATCGATGCCTTTGTTACCTCTAGATTGACTATTCCAATGCACTCCTGGCTGGCCTCCCACATTGTACCCTACGTAAATTAGAGATCATCCAAAATTCGGCTGCCCATATTCTAACTCGCACCAAGTCCCGCTCACCTTCACCCCTGTGTTCGCTGACCTACATTGGCTTCCAATTAACCAAGGCCTCGATTTCAAAATTTTCATGCTTATTTTCAAATCCCTCCATGGCCTCGCCCCTCCCTATCTCTGTAACTTCCTCCAGCCCCACAACCCCCCGTGATGTCTGCACTCCTCTAATTCTGCCCTCCTGAGCATCCCGGAATATAATCGCTCAACCATTTGTGGCCGTGCCTTCTGTTACCTAGGCCCCAAGCTCTGGAACTCCCTGCCTAAACCTCTCCGCCTCTCTACCTCTCTTTGCTCCTTCAAGACGCTCCTTAAAACATACCTCTTCGACCAGTCACCTGCATTAACTTCTACTTATGCACCTCGGTGTCAAATTTTTAGTGCATAATACTTCTGTGACGAACCATGGGATGTTTCACTACATTAAAGGTGCTATATAAATACAAGTTGTTGTTGTTGTTGTAAAAACTCTTGGAAAAGTAAGCCTTGCCGAATGAGCTGTAACCGAGGTTTTAGGGGTGTGGTAAGTCATGGTTACTGCTGAACAACCTCTCTAGCCCTGAAAAACTAATTTTATATGTGTGGAATGTAATTTTCTCCATTCCATGATTAAAATTCCATAGCATTTTAAAATAATTTTTCTTTTTAATTTAAGTTTGTTTATGATATTCCAGCTTTTGACTTAATCCCATGTGTATGGCCCAATCTTTATTTTGCTTTGTTAAATTATTTAAAAAAATAATGAGAAAACATGCTTGTTACTTCCTGGTTTGCCGTCTTGAGAATTCTTCAAAGTGATTGGTTGCTTAGCCTGCTTGATGACATCACTGTTGCTGGACACCAGAGAGCCACTACAGATGGCGCCAGAATTAAATTAATGTGGTTAAAGATGAAATCGATACCACCGAGCCCATTAATCGTTTGTGGGCAGCTTTCTTTGACGTTAACATAGAAACATAGAAAATAGGTGCAGGAATAGGCCATTCGGCCCTTCGAGCCTGCACCACCATTCAATATGATCATGGCTGATCATGCAACTTCAGTACCCCACTCCTGCTTTCTCTCCATACCCCTTGATTAACGGCGAGTACCATCCCTGCATCGGTGATTTGCGGATGCTGCATTGTAATCGGCTGATAAATGGGTAAGGGCTCAGCTGATTTATCCTCCAATGTTTCCCTTCCACTCAGTGAGGAAACATCACAACATTTTTCACTGTCTACTCCTCACAGACTGGCAGAGATTGGGAAATCATAGTGTGGGAAATTACTGTCTTCAATCTGCTTCTCACAACTCTTCTGCACAGTGGATAACCAATCATTGTGCTTTTGACGGCTCGTAATCGCTCTATGTGGAAGCAGCCTGCAAGGTACATCACTCAAAGAAAAAGTACTTTCTTTCGGGAACAGCTGATTCTCCGGGGAGAAGGTTGGGGGAATGTTGGCATTGAGGCTGTCTTGCTTCAGGTACAGGGATGAGATCGGGAGCTGATGACGCTCCACCGGTCCTGACCAATATTTATCCCTCAATCAACAGAACAAAAAAACTGAATATCTGGTCATTATCACATTGCTGTTTGTGGGAGCTTGCTGTGCGCAAATTGGCTGCCACGTTTCCCACGTTACAACAGAGACTACACTCCAAAATAACCTCATTGGCTGTAAAGCGCTTTGAGACGTCCGGTGGTCATGAAAGGCGCTATATAAATGCAAGTCTTTCTTTTATTGGCACAGACAAAAATGTTTGTATTCGAGCTGCAATAGCTATACCATACATGTACTCATTTGGAGCCTGCTTTTTACAATTTAAGGTCACAACAAATGGTGCAGACTCGATGGGGCTGATTTTCATCTCTACACCACCCAGTTAGCATTTGGAAACTGTGTGTTGTGGTAGTTTCCTACATTACAACAGTGACTACACTATAAAAGTATTTAATTGACTGAAAAGCGCTCTGAGATGTCTGCTGGCCATGCAAGGTGCTATATAAATGCAAATCTTTCTTTTAGAAAGTGGAGCAAGATTTGGACCTGCCCTGTTAGTACTTAGTGCCTTTTACCAGGATCATTAAACTTGCGGGGGATGGGGGGTGGGGAGTGGGGGTGGGGAGCAGGGGGCGGGGAGGTGAGTGGGGGAATGTGGCACAGAAAGCTCCATCTCAAACAGCACACAAGCCTTATACCTGTATATATGCACATGCAGCTCAGGGATGCATGACATCATTACGACACTAATGTTATTTATCAACCTTTCTCTGCCTGTCTTTTACAGTATGTATGGAAAACATTAAAAGACCAAATTACAAAACATTTGCCATCATAGCTTGGGATATTAAAATTATGCCTCAAATTAAACATTCTTTTTGGTTGTCAAAAACTATCAGCCCGTATGTTTTTTTTTGTCTGAGGGGAAGGAGTTGGTCAGCGGGAGATTCACACCAAATTAGGTTTTGCAATCTGTGATTTTGGTGTGATTTGAAAACAAACAAGATGCCTTCAACAGGATTGCACAAATCATTTTCATATGAATGAGCGAGGGATGAATAACAGTTGCATGACAATTCTACAAAACGTCACCAAACAATAGATTTGTGAATTGACAGAAAGATAAATTGTTAAGAATAAACAAGTTTTAAAATTCAATTAATTTTTGTTGTAAAATGATTTGGGGCCAGATTTTCTTTGTATCAAGCTTGTTTAGACATAGATATGAGTTTTGTTAATCTTCCAACAAAGGCATGCAAGTCTGTTTGACATTCTGACAACCTCACGATAGACAGCCACATGTCCGGTATCACAACATTGGGAGATTAACTTCTCTGGTCTGCAGAGTAAAGCCCCGAAAGCCCCTAAACATGTGCACATTTTAATGCTTTCCAAATACATTTTTGTGAATTACACTTGGAAAAATCTTAACTAACTGGAAGGAATCCAATCGCAATGTAAATTGTTTAAGGGAGGAATATAACAAAATTAGCTCTACCAGTGCCTTTTAGCACCTATCAGCAGCTAGCGGTCTGATCTGTTCACAGGGGAGCAAGCAGCTACTGAATTCATCAGCACTTGGACAGAATAATAAACCTCTATTAATACAATTGTGCCTTTTAACATGCTCGATGCCTCAAGCTCCACAGGGCCACATCCAATAACAGCAATACTGTAGTAAAATAAACAAAAAGTGGATATTCTTTGTGTCATGTATTTACTTTTGGGATCACTAGCCACTAGATGGCGTCACTGTTGGAGGCACGCACGAGTGTGCAGCCCAAGTATAAAAGGCCAACCATTTAGCTTATTAGTCACTTTGGGCCTTAATAAAGCAGCGCCAAGGTCATACCTCTTGGAGTAAAACAGTCTAACAATTATTGCATACACAATATTTGGCGACGAGGCAACAAGAACCTTTGCATGCAAAAATGAGCACAATTGGATTGTTGGAGCGAGTTGTGGAAGGAGACGATTGGGCAGACTTTGTGAGCCATTTGAGCCAGTTCTTCATGGCCAACAAAATGGAGGAGGTCAGCGATGCAGATCAGCGCCGGGCGGTGTTCCTCACGGTTTGCGGTCCAAAAATTTATGGTCTGATAAAGAATCTACTCCTGCCTGTGAGTCCAACAGAGAAGACGTATGAAGAATTGTGTACACTGGTACAGGACCACCTTAAGCCAGATGAAGGCATCATCATCTCGAGATACAGATGTTACACTCACGTTCGCTCAGAGGGCCAGAATGCGGCGGAATCCGTTGCCGACCTGAGGCGTCAAGCGGGTCCGCAGATAGGCAAGCGTGCTGCGACACACCATGTGGAGGATGATAATCAAACTAGCGCGGATCCGAGATATGCAATGCGAGATACCAGAGGAGGAAGTGTATGGACTGTACTCGTTCCTAATTAAGAGCAAACTGATCATGATCAATGTGAAATTTAATGGGCTGCCGGTATCGATGGAACTGGACACGGGGGGCGAGTCAATCGATAATGAGCCAGAGGGCATTCGACAAACTGTGGGATACTAAGGCTGTGAGGCCCAGGCTGAGTCCAGTCAATGCCAAGTTGCGCACGTACACCAAAGAACTCATAACAGTGATTGGCAGTGCCACAATTAAAAGTGTCGTATGACAGTGCGGTTCACGAGTTACCGCTATGGATTGTCCCAGGCAATGGCCCAACGCTGTTCGGCAGGAACCGGCTTGAAAAAATCAGATGCGACTGGAACGACATCAAGGCGTTGTCGACGGAGAAAGATACATGTGCCCCAGTACTGAGCAAGTTCCCTTCGTTGTTCGAACCAGGCATCGGCAACTTCACGGGAGCCAAGGTTCAGATCCACGTGGACTCGGATACAAGACCCATCCATCATAAAGCTCGGGCAGTTCCGTATATGATGAGGGAGAAGGTCGAAATCGAACTGGACAGATTCCAGCGTGAAGGGATCATATCACCGGTTGAATTTAATGAATGGGCCAGCCCTATTGTTCCTGTGCTGAAAAGTGATGGCACAGTCAGAATCTGTGGCGACTACAAGGCCACGGTCAACAGGGTTTCGAAACAGGATCAGTACCCATTACCAAAGGCTGATGACTTGTTTTTAACGCTAACCTGGGGAGAAGTCATTCACCAAACTGGACTTGACGTCAGCCTATATGACACAGGAGCTGGTCGAGACGTCAAAGAGACTTATGTGTATTAACACGCATAAAGGACTATTTATTTATCACAGGTGCCCTCTGGGAATTCGCTTGGCTACAGCAATATTTCAGAGGAACATAGAGAGTCTACTGAAGTCCGTTCCCAGAACCGTCTTGTTCCAAGAGGACATCCTGATCACAGGTCGTGACTCCGACGAACATCTGAACAACCTGGAAGAGGTTCTACATCATCTGGACAAAGTGGGACTCAGACTGAAACGCTCGAAGTGCGTCTTCATGGCATCAGAGGTCGAATTCCTGGGGAGGAAAATTGCTGCTGACGGCATCAGGCCCACGGATGTGAAAACCAAGGCCATCAAGAATGTACCCAAGCTGCAGAATGTGACGGAGCTGCGTTCTTTTCTGGGTTTACTCAACTACTTCGGTAACTTCCTACCTAAACTGAGCACCTTATTATAATCACTGCACATGCTGCTAAGAAAAGGTGACAACTGGGTGTGGGGTGCATCTCAAGGCAGGGCTTTTGAGAAAGCCACTAATCTGCTTTGCTGTAACAAGCTGCTGGTACATTATGACCCATATAAACGTTTAGTATTGGCCTGTGATGCTTCGTCATATGGAATTGGTTGCGTACTCCAACAAGCTAATGAGTCGGGTAAACTTCAACCAGTCGCGTATGCTTCAAAAAGTTTGTCTAAAGCGGAAGGAGCCTACAGCAAGGTACAGAAAGAAGCACTAGCCTGTGTGTATGGGGTTAAAAAGATGCATCAGTATCTGTTTGGTCTTCGGTTTGAACTGGGGACAGATCACAAGCCGCTCATTTCACTGTTCTCTGAAAGCAAAGGTATCAATACCAATGCTTCAACCCGCATCCAGAGGTGGGCGCTGACATTATCCGCTTATGATTATGTCATTCGCCATAGACTTGGCACCAAGAATTGTGCCGATGCTTTGAGCCGTCTGCCGTTGCCCACACCGGAGGCGGAAATGCCACAACCGGCGGACCTATTGTTAGTTATGGATGCTTTTGAGAATGAAGGAAGCTCTGTCACGGTTCAACAAGTTAAGACCTGGACCAGCCAGGACACGATTTTGTCGGTGGTGAAGAGTTGCATCCTCAAAGGTGATTGGTCTACCATACCCAAGAAAATGTGCGAGGCGACCAACCTTACATTCGTCGCAAAGACAAATTGTCTATTCAGTCGGATTGTATACTGTGGGGCAATCATGTTGTTTTGTCCAAGAAAGGGAGAGAGAAATTTGTACGTGAGCTACATAGCATACATCCCGGCATTGTAATGATGAAAGCCATCACCAGATCTCATGTATCATGGACGGGAATTGACTCTGAGCTGGAATCATGTGTACATCAGTGCAACACTTGCATGCATCTCAGCAAAGCACCAGCGGAATCGCCGCTGAGTCCATGGTTGTGGTCGTCGAAACCATGATCCAGGATCCACATAGACTTTGCAGGTCCATTCCTGGGAAAGCATATTCAAAGTAGATAGAGTGTATAATCATGTCATCCAACACATCCACAGCTACCATTGAGAATCTCAGTGCCATGTTCGCGACACATGGTCTGCCTGAAATCGTTGTTGGCGACAACGGATCGTGCTTCACCAGTCAGGAGTTTCAAGAGTTCATGAAACTCAATGGGATCAAACATGTAAGGTCAGCACCGTTCAAACCTGCATCCAATGGGCAAGCAGAATGTGCTGTCCAAATCATAAAGCAGGGTATTAAGCGAGTAACCCAAGGGCCACTGCAGACCCGCTTGTCCTGCATACTGCTTAGTTACAGGACAAGACCAAGCTTACCAGGGTCTCGTCTGCTGAACTAATGGTGAAGAGAGGTCTTAAGACCAAGCTATCGCTTTACACTCTGACTTGAATAATCATGTTGAATATAGAAGACAACATCAGCAAGGGTATCACGATTGCACAGTTGTGTCACACGATATTTCTATAAATGATCCTGTATATATTCTGAATTATGGTCAGGGTCCCAAGTGGATCGCTGGTACTATCATGGCCAAGGAGGGCAACAGAGTATTTATTGTCAAGCTCAAAAATGGGCAAACATGCAGGTAACATATGGATCAGAAAAAGCTGCGGCACACAGACAAACCGGAACAGTCGGAGGACCAACCAACCTACCCCCAAGCATCAGAGGACTCGGTGGTCATCAGTGAATCGGGACTTTCAATCCCTGACATGGCCATTGCTACTCCCACCAGGTCAGCCACCCAGCCACCAGCCACAACAGACTCTGAATACTCACCCAAGACTGGAGTTGAACAGAGACGGTCCACCCGGGAGTGTAAAACACCGGACCGTCTCAATTTGTAAAAGACTGTATTAATATCTTAGAGGGGGGTTATTGTCATGTATGTACTTTTGGGATCACTAGCCACTAGATGGCGTCACTGTTGGAGGCCATTGGGCTGCACGCACGTGTGTGCAGCCCAAGTATAAAAGGCCAGCCATTTTGTATATTAGTCATTTTGGGCCTTAATAAAGCAGAGCCAAGGTCATCCCTCTTGGAGTACTCAGTCTAAGAGTTATTGCATACATAACACTTTGGAAATCCAGTCAGATTTGTAACCTGAGATGAGAAGCCATTATGAGAAGTTATTTGTACACGACTGTACTTGGAACATTTTGCCTACCACTGGAGCAAACTCCAAAGACTTTAATAATGTTTCATTAGCTCACATATGGTAATATGTAAGCACTTTGCTCAATTGCCATAATATTATAATGTTTCCTTTCCTGTAATGCACTCAGACTGTAATTTAAAATAATGGAGAATTAAATGACTTACTCCTTCCTAAGGTTTCTCCTGTGCACCAGGATGAGCAAAATTCTTTGTGAATGTCGAAGATTTTGTTCCATCCGGCACACACTAGAGACACAGTGAAATGTTTATATTTGCCACCATCTTGTTATGAATATGAATGTGAAAAGGAGAGAGAGAGAATAGTTTCCTTTCTTTTATGTCTTAAACTTGTTCAGTTTTATACAAGTATATATTGGGATTTTTTTTGAGGGGCGGAGCAGGGGGGCAAAGAATGTGAATGCAGGCCAACATCCCCAGCACCGAAGCACTGAGCACACTCGACCAGCTCCGCTGGGCAAGCCACATTGTCTGCATGCCCGACACAAGACTCCCAAAGCAAGCGCTCTACTCGGAACTCCTGCACCGCAAGAGAGCTCCAGGTGGGCATAGAAACATTTCAAGGACACCCTTAAAGCCTCCCTGATAAAGTGCAACATCCCCACTGACACCTGGGAGTCCCTGGCCAAAGACCACCCTAATTGGAGGAAGAGCATCCAGGAGGGCGCTGAGCACCTCGAGTCTCATCGCCGAGAGCATGCAGAAATCAAGCGCAGGCAGCGGAAGGAGCGTGCGGCAAACCTGTCCCACCCTCCCTTACCCTCAACGACTGTCTGTCCCACCTGTGACAGAGACTGTAATTCCCGTATTGGACTGTTCAGCCACCTGAGAACTCACTTTTAGAGTGGAAGCAAGTCTTCCTCGATTTCGAGGGACTGCCTATGATGATGATGATGATGTCTGGGGTATAAAAGCAGCCCCCGAATAACTGTACAGTTTTGAAGTGCAGTCACTGTTGCTTAGCAGGCAAATGCAGAGCCACTTTGCACACAGCAAGGTCCCACCAGCAGCAATGAGATAAATGACCAGAGACTGACCCCATACCCTTCTTCAAATCGTGCCATTGGATCTTTTCCAAATACCTGAAAGGACAGACATTGCCTCAGTTTAGTGTCGCATCCCAAAGGCTGCACCTCTGACCGTGCAGCGCTCCCTCGGTACTACAATGAAGTATCAGCCTAGATTATGTGCTCAAATCCTGAATGGGGTTTGTATTTGGCAAAATAATGGGACTAAAGGCAGACAAGTCCCCTGGACCAGATGGCTTGCACCCTAAGGTCTTAAAAGAAGTGGCTGCAGAGATAGTGGATGCATTGGTTGTAATCTACCAAAATTCCTTGGATTCTGGGGAGGTCCCAGTGGATTGGAAAACCACAAATGTAACGCCCCTATTTAAAAAAGGAGGCAGACAGAAAGCAGGAAACTATAGAAACATAGAAATTTACAGCACAGAAGGAGGCCATCTCGACCCATCGTGTCCACGCCGGCCGACAGAGCCACACGGCCCTCGGTCAGCAGCTCTAAAGGTTACATAGAAACCCATGAACAATGACAGAAAGGCAAAGAGCACCCAGCCCAACCAGTCCGCCTCACACAACTGCGACACCCCTTATACTGAAACATTCTACACTCCACCCCAACCGGAGCCATGTGATCTCCTGGGAGAGGCAAAAACCAGATAAAAACCCAGGCCAATTTTGGGAGAAAAAATCTGGAAAAATTACTCTCCGACCCATCCAGGCAATCTAAACTAGTCCAGGAGATCACCCTGGCCGTATTCTATTCCCTACAGTACTTACCATTATATCAGCGCCGTCCAACAAAAGATCATCCAATCTAATCCCAATTAGCAGCTCTGGGTCCATAACCCTGCAGGTTACGGCCCATCCAACCATCTGTTAACAGTGATGAGGATTTCTGCATCCACCACTATAGACCAGTTAGCCTAACATCTGTCGTTGGTAAAATGCTGGAGTCCATTATTCAGGAAGCAGTAGCAGGACATTTGGAAAAGCATAATTCAGTTAAGCAGAGTCAGCATGGGTTTATGAAAGGGAAATCATGTTTGATAAATTTGCTGGAGTTCTTTGAGGATGTAATGAGCAAGGTGGATAAGGGGGAACCAGTGGATGTGGTGTATTTGGAGTTCCAGAAGGCATTCGATAAGGTGCCACATAAAAAGTTACTGCACAAGATAAAAGTTCACGGAGTTGGGGGTAATATATTAGCATGGATAGAGGATTGGTTAACAAACAGAAAACAGAGAGGCGGGATAAATGGTTCATTTTCCGGTTGGCAAAGAGTAACTAGTGGGGTGTCGCAGGGATCAGTGCTGGGTCCTCAACTATTTGCAATCTATATTAATGATTTGGATGAAGGGAGCGAGTGTAATGTAGCCAAGTTTGTTGATGATACAAAGATAGATGGGAAAGCAAATTGTGAGGAGGACACCAACATTCTATAAAGGGATATAGACTGGTTAAGTAAGTGGGCAAAAATTTGGCAGATAGACTATAATGTGGGAAAATGTGAGGTTAGCCACTTCGGCAGAAAAAATAGGAAAAGCAAATTATAATTTAAATGGAGAAAAATTGCAAAGTGCTGCAGTTCAGAGGGACCTGGGGGTCCTTGTGCATGAAACACAAAAAGTTAGTTTGCAGGTACAGCAGGTAATAGGAAGGCAAATGGAATGTTGGCCTTTATTGCAAGAGGATGAAGTAAAAAAGCAGAGAAGTCCTGCTACAACTGTACAGGGTATTGGTAAGGCCACATCTAGAGTACTGCGTACAGTTTTGGTCTCCGTATTTAAGGAAGGATATACTTACATTGGAGGCAGTTCAGAGAACGTTCACTCGGTTGATTCCGGAGATGAGGGGGTTGACTTATGAAAATAGGTTGAGTAGGTTGGGCCTATAATCATTGGAGTTCAAAAGGATGAGAGGTGATCTTATCGAAACATATAAGATAATGAGGGGGCTCGACAAGGTGGATGCAGAGAGGATATTTCCACTCATGGGAGAAACTAGAACTAGGGGACATAGTCTCAGAATAAGGGCCGCTCATTTAAAACTGAGATGAGGAGGGATTTCATTTCTCAGTGGGTTGTAAATCTATGGAATTATCTGCCCCAGAGAGCTGTGGAGACTGGGTCTTTGAATATATTTAAGGCGGAAATAGACAGATTTTTGAGCGATAAGGGAATAAAGGGTTATGGGGAGCGGACAGGGAAGTGGAGCTGAGTCCGTGATCAGATCAGCCATGATCTTATTGAATGGCGGAGCAGGCTCGAGGGACCAAATGGCCGACTCCTGCTCCCATTTCTTATGTTCTTATGACCTTCAGACGTAGAAGCTCGTCAGTAGACGAGACAATAAAGTAAAGGGATATAACAGGTTCCACTGCAGCACTATGGAAACTGTGGGCCTGGCTCTCCAAAGTTCCACAAAAGAAATTGAAACACTCACTGTCTGCGCTGAAATGAAGGACTTGCCCCTGACTGACACAGACTGCAGTCAATCAAAATAAGCTAAAGCAATTCTGGCAAATTTGCATTTTTAAGCTGGTAATTCACAAATCATGTGAGCTTAAGAATGGATACCCACCCTTTTTATCTGAACTGCCCTTTTCCTTGCAGGACCTGGGATCAAATTCAGCCCAGGGTGATGGGAAATATTACAGCTCCGTTTGCCAGAAATAACAGTCCTGACAAGAAACGACTGGCTTTTCGCATCTTTGTGGCCTCAGCATAAAACTTCTCACAATTTGGCAGTCTGACAGGCCAAACATACATCTAGCGCTCGAGCTGCAGTTAGGAGATTTGGAGTCTCTTGAATTGTTGCGTCAGAACAGAAATACCCAACTATCTGATTCTGACAGTGACTATCCAAACTAGATATGACACTAGTTCAAACATAAGTTTAAACGTTTGATTAAAAACTGGACAAAAATAATGAGCGCTTCTCCAGTTGGCAGGGCTTTAATGCCATTTTGTAGATCTTTCGAAACAATGATACAGAATTGAGACTGAATAGTGGAATTAGAATTAGAAGTTCATTATAACAATCCTCACCACTGCAATATTCAGGACACGTACAGGTCATAGATGAGCTGAGAGGCGAGGGAAAGGATTGCACATCTCCAGAAAAAACAACAGCAGATATTTGCCGTTGTATATCACTCTGCAACAGTTTTTTAAAGAACTATTTGCATCTGTTTGAGCTTGATTGATTTTTCTTTTCTTGACTCACGGCCAGATATTGCTGGCTGCCCACGAACTCAGTTCTGTTCCATTAGCAATCTGTGGCGCTTGTGCATTAAAGCTACACCAGGTGACTATTTATACAGCAGACAGTGAGCTAGTCCTGCTATGTAATCAAATCCCATTAAATGACATGCAGTAAGATATTTAAAAACTTAAATTAATAGCACGTACATTTGAAAGTCTGCCACAGACAGTATCAGGTTCTACAATTGCTATACTATTCCAAAAAGGCTTGTATTGATTGTAATTATCCAATTAGATGCATCTTTATTTCATCTTGGGCTTTGTGTTAATGCTTACTTAAAGCTGCAAGTGTACAACACTAATATCTGGAATGACTATGGCCCAGAAATGTAATCGCACCCACACCTGTCCATGTGAATCACGCATGGATCAGGTGAAATCGTGCTGGGCCCTCATTGGCAGGAGTCACCCCTACAGCCAGTGCTAACTTATTGGCTATGTGCCTGTTAGGGGACGGCAGGAAATCCAGTGTCTTTGATGCCACTTAAAGGATGCCAGCCCCTCTTAAAGGGAAGGTGCACTATGACAGCAGACAGCAACATTCTGAAATGTTGAAAATGGCCAGACAAAATCCAGAGAGGGCATCCAGTTTCTACGATGCAGTATTGGAGGTCGTGGTACAAGCGATGGGCAGGAGGAAGCAGATCCTGTTGTCCCACAGCAGGCGGGGGATAGGCATTGCAGGACATCTTTCAGGCAGCACCTTCACCACCAGTGGGAAAAGGTCACAGAAGAGCTCAGCTTCCTGAACATGGCTTCAATGCCGAAAGAGGTTTAATGACCTCATCAGAGCTGTCAAGCTCATAATTTTATCTCACGCCTCAATAACTCTCTCCTCACCCAGCCTCACCAGACACTCCTCCCTTGTGAGTGAGTCCCTGTTGTAGGTTAAGGAATTATCGACAGATAATATGTAAAACTAAGATAGGAAAATTAACTTTAGATTTTGAAGGAATATATAGAACAGTTTATGTGTTTAACTCTTAAAGAATGTGGAGTACACTGAGAAGAGCCCATAAAATCAAACCTGTAGAAACAAACACATTCCGAGAGGCAGAGATAACACATTGATAGAAGCCAAGGGGAGCCAAATGCTCATGAAGATGAAGGGATCAGCTCACATAACAGGCAGTATGATAAGGGTTAAACCAATGTTTAACTGAACTAATATTCCCGCCTTTCATGTTAACAAATGTGTTCACAAATAATGCTGTGCTGAGATCGAACGAAGTTCCCGTCTTTCATGTCAACAAATGTTTCTGTGCTTTGTGAATTGAATGTTTTCTTTGACCGAACCACATGCGGTAACAAATTCCGTTATTTGTCTTTGCCTTACATCTGTGTTATTTGTGGCAGTTAAATTGTCATTTCAAATTGTAGAGACATCTGTGTTATTGTCATGGCTAGCTTTCTCGATCACTGTCACTTCAAAAGATTTGTTGTAGACTGGCCCACTAAAGTCTGTATACAGGCTGCTGAGATTGTTCGGTTTTTGAAGAGTCTGTCTTGGGCAATGAAGAACAGACCTTTCCCTGCATTTGCCGGAATAAATAGTTTCGAACCTATCTCTTATGTCGTACATCGAGAGCGTCGATACATTATATCAGTGGACCCCAGCTATTTACAATATACATCAATGAGTTAGATGAAGGAATTGAGTGTAATATCTCTAAGTTTGCAGATGACACTAAGCTGGGTGGCGGTGTGAACTGTGAGGAGGATGCTAAGAGGCTGCAGGGTGACTTCGACAGGTTAGGCGACTGGGCAAATGCATGGCAGATGCAGTATAATGTGGATAAATGTGAGGTTGTCCACTTTGGGGGCAAAAACACGAAGGCAGAATATTATCTGAATGGCGGCAGATTAGGAAAAGGGGAGGTGCAACGAGACCTGGGTGTCATGGTACATCAGTCATTGAAAGCCGACATGCAGGTACAGCAGGTGGTGAAGAAGGCAAATGGTATGTTAGCCTTCATAGCTAGGGGATTTGAGTATAGGGAGGTCTTACTGCAGTTGTACAGGGTCTTGGTGAGGCCTCACCTGGAATATTGTGTTCAGTTTTGGTCTCCTAATCAGAGGAAGGACGTTCTTGCTATTGAGAGAGTGCAGCGAAGGTTCACCAGACTGATTCCCGGGATGGTAGGACTGACATATGAAGAGAGACTGGATCGACTGGGCCCGTATTCACTGGAGTTTAGAAGGATGAGAGGGGATCTCATAAAAACATATAAAATTCTGACGGGACTGGACAGGTTAGATGCAGGATGAATGTTCCCGATGTTGGGGAAGTCCAGAACCAGGGGACACAGTCTAAGGATTTAGGACTGAGATGAAGAGAAACTTTTTCACTCAGAGAGTTGTTAGCCTGTGGAATTCCCTACTGCAGAGAATTGTTGATGCCAGTTCATTGGATATATTCAAGAGGGAGTTAGATGTGGCCCTTACAGCTAAAGGGATAAGGGGTATGGAGAGACAGCAGGAAAGAGGTACTGAGGTGAATGATCAGCCATGATCTTATTGAATGGTGGTGCAGGCTCGAAGGGTCGAATGGCCTACTCCTGCACCTATTTTCTATATTTCTATGTTTCTATGACAGGCACATTCTCAAAACATTTCACGATGCTGGTACCAACACGCTCCATTCCTTCTTGAAAGAGAAGGTCGCACACAACACGAGGCAGCAGACGGTGACCACAGAAAGCAGAGGCTGCCTGCACACCTTCTGCCCACTCGAGGAGGATTTGCTCGACATCAATGGGAGGGGCTGAGTCATGGTGTGGAAGCGATGACACATGTGGGCACTGCACACCTTACCCTCTTCTTCTCTACTCACTTTTATCTCATCCTACATGGCCAACCACAGCCGCTTTCAGGAGCCAGTTCTCTCTCTCTGCTCTCCCTTCACACTAAAAGCTAACATTTGTCCCTCTCTTTCACTTTAGGCACTGCAAATGTCAAGACCACTGTGCCACATTGGACAAGAGGAGGCCAGCCTTCCTGAAGATGCAGCTCAGAGACGGGCGTACTTTGGAGACGAGGTTAGAGGAGGCGCCTTCATGTGGTGAATCACCGGACACATGTGCAGGTGCTAGGGCAGGATGACAAATGCTACATGAGGCAGCACAGTGGCGGAGGAAGAGATCACATACTAGCCCTGTTGCAGAGAACTCGACTGAGGGGCCAGGCTACCGAAGAAGGCTGAAGGGCATACACCAGGAAATGCTCGGTGCACTGGCAGCCAGCCAGCAAGTTTGTGCACATTGGCTCCGAGCATGGAGGAGTCCAGCTCCAACTTGTGTCGAGGCTTCACACAGAGCATGAAGACCAAGCTGCCCATCGTGGAGCGAGTGGTCAGCTCACTCGTCCTGTAGAGCTTTCTGTTGGTTTGCTTTGAGTTGTACAGGAAATGTTCTCATTAAAACAAGGCAAAGCAGAGCTTAACAGGACTTCAGGCTAAGGCCTGACTTAGTTATACTCAGTTAATACTGCATCAGCTTATACAACAGATAATAGACAGTCAAAAGATCCAGCCAGGGGAAAGCCTGTAAACTGATTAATAAATAAATAATAATAAAGACTATAGAGCTGTGAGGGATTTTTCCAATCTATGTTCAAGCAAGCTGTCCTGCTGTTTGGTGAAGGAAGTTGTCCATGAGGGTTCTGATGTTCCAGGTCCCGAACCTCATGTTAAAATAATATAAGAAATAGGAACAGGTGTAGGCCATACGGCCCCTCGAGCCTGCTCCGCCATTCAATACGATCATGGCTGGTCTGATCATGGACTCAGCTCCACTTCTCCGCCCACTCCTCACAATATCCCCTTATTGTTGAAACTGTCTATTTCTGTCTTAAATTTATTCAATGTCTCAGCTTCCACAGCTCTCTAAGGTAGTGAATTCCACAGATTTACAACCCTCTGAGAGAAGAAATTTCTCCTCATCTCAGTTTTAAATGGGCGGCCCCTTATTCTAAGATCATGCCCTCTAGTTCTAGTCTCCCCCATCAGTGGAAACATCCTCTCTGCATCCACCTTGTCGAGCCCCCTCATAATCTGATACGTTTCGATAAGATCACCTCTCATTCTTCTGAATTCCAATGAGTAGAGGCCCAACCTACTCAACCTTTCCTCATAAGTCAACCCCCTCATCCCCGGAATCAACCGAGTGAACCTTCTCTGAACTGCCTGTGGAAGATGCCTGTGCGTGAGTTCTTCTAACGTGGGGTGATCATTGCACACCGGCTACCACACAAGCTTGGCTGAGCGAGGTCTTGGTCCAATGGCAAAAGGGTCCAAGATGAATGGAGACCAGGCACTGCTGTATGGGCCTAGTTGCCTACGCCAAGATGTTGGCCGCAAGCTCGGCGATGAGCAGCGTCCTTGGTGGTAGATGGTCCGAGGCCTGGTTAGGGACAAGCATTGGGAGGGTTAGTGGCCCACTGGGGATCCGAGTGGAAGCTCACAGCCACGATGCCCACCATTCAGAAGAGGCCAAGTCACCAGTGGGGAAGTAGAGGCCCAGTTGTCTCTATGGAGGGGAACAGGTCAGCTGCCGTCGTGGAAGAGGAGGAGGCCCAAACACCGTCGTGGAGGAGAGGCACAGCCGTATGCGCTGGAGGGGATCTGGTCGCCGTTAGGGAGAGGCCTGGACGCCGCTGGGGGCCCGAACGCCAGGCCTCTCCAACGGCGACCAGGCCTTCAGTAAAGGGAACATCCAATGCGGTGGTTTGTTTCTGGGCCAAACTGGCACCTAAACTGCTGATAGGCCCATGTCATTGATCAGGAAAGAATATATACGACTCTTTCCCAATTTCAGTTTGCTGTCATTATTTTGGATATTCCTCCAAGCAGGTCACCGAAGAAGACAAGAGGAAGCAGTTTAATTCATAGCAGATCTCTTATACCATTGCTTGCCATGTGTTAGATGACAGGCTGTCTTATACTGAAAGGAACATTCGACAATGCAACAATAATGTATTCTGCTGCTAAAGTTGGGGCTGTGTTGAACCAGGCCTGTTCCTTTAAGGCTACAGTCCCATTGCTGTGTACATCTTCTCATTTACTGGTTTACTGCTGTTGGTCAAGGAAGCTTGAAGATCAACATATGCTTGTACATTTCTTGTCCTAGGTCAGAAGACAGCAACATGAAATGACTGGCTTTCTTTCTCACACTTTTGACATTTAGAAGTATGATGAATGCTTTCAATACTTGGAGAGATATAGATATACCAGGCAATCTCCCATAGCATTGTACATGACGAGTCAGAGGTGCTTTCAACAAAGTAGAGTGAGAAACATCAGACAGTAAGTAAATGTAACTCACAGGAAGTGAGGGGAATGATTCCCGGGATGGCAGGACTGACATATGAAGAAAGATTAGATCGACTAGGCTTATATTCACTGGAATTTGGAAGAATGAGAGGGGATGTCATCGAAATATATAAAATTCTGACGGGATCGGACAGGTTAGATGCAGGAAGAAGGTTCCCGATGTTGGGGAAGTCCAGAACCAGGGGTCACAGTCTAAGGATGAGGGGTAAGCCATTTAGAACCGAGATGACGAGAAACTTTTTCACCCAGAGAGTTGTGAACCTGTGAAATTCTCTACCTCATAAAGTTGTTGAGGCCAATCAGTTGGATATATTCAAAAGGGAGTTAGATGTGGCCCTGATGGCTAAAGGGATCAAAGGGTATGGAGAGAAGGCAGGAATGGGGTACTGAAGGAATGATCAGCCATGATCATATTGAATGGCGGTGCAGGCTCGAAGGGCCAAATGGTCTACTCCTGCACCTATGTTCTATGTCTCTATGTTTCTATAAGACTTTTAATTTATTAGCAGATCTACATGACATTTTTCACAGTGAGTCAGAGGATACATTAAACTATATATTATATTTATTTTCTTAATGGTGAGAGACGAGGATCTATGGACGAGTAAAGGGATTTAGGTATCCATGTACACAAATCACCGAAGGTTAGTGCGCAGGCATAAAACGTAATCTAAACAGCTAATGGAATGTTGGCCTTTATCTCAAGGGAGTTAGAATTGACAAGTGTGGAAATGATGCTTCAGTTGTCAAGAACCTCGGACAGATCCCATCTGGAGTGTTGCATTCAGCACAGATTCAGCAGAATGATACCAGGGTTTAAAGAGTTAAATTATTCAGACTGGTTGCATCAACATGGCTTGTATTGCCTTGAGTCGAGAAGGTTGAGGAGGTGACCCAATCGAGGTATTGATTAAGGGATTCCATCGGACAGCGAGATAGAAACTCCCGCTGGCGAGGGATTCCAGGCCAAGGGGCAGAAGCTTAAAATTAGAGCTATGACATCTTGGAGTGAAATCAGGAAACACTTTTTGCACAAAGGGTCGTGGAAATCTGGAACTCAGAGAATTAAACAGAATGTACAGCACAGAAACAGGCCATTCGGCCCAACCGGTCTATGTTGGTGTTTATGCTCCACAGGAGCCTGCACCAACCTGACTTCATCGAACCCTATCACCATATCCATCTATTCCCTTTTCCTTTATGTACTTATCTCATCACCATCATAGGCAGTCCCTCGCAATCGAGGAAGACTTGCTTCCACTCCCAAAGTGAGTTATTTGGTGGCTGAACAGTCCAATACGAGAGCCACAGACCCTGTTACAGGTGGGACAGACATTTGTTCGGGGAAGGGGTCGATGGGGCTAGTTTGCCGCGCGCTCCTTCCGCTGTCTGCGCTTGACCGCTTTACGCTCTTTGCGTTGAGACTCGAAGAGCTCAGCGCCCTCCCTGATGCACTTTCTCCACTTCGGGCGGTCTTTGGCCAGGGTCTCCCAGGTGTCAGTGGTGATGTCGCACTTTACCAGGGAGGCTTTGAGGGTGTCCTTGTAACGCTTCCGCTGCCCACCTTTGGCTCGTTTACCGTGAAGGAGCTCCGCACAAAACATTTGCTTCGGGAGTCTCGTATCTCGCATGTGAACTATGTGGCCTGCTCAGCGGAGCTGATCGAGTGTGGTCAGTGATTCAACACTGGGGATGTTAGCCTGGGCGAGGACACTGATGTTGGTGCACCTGTCCTCCTAGGGGATTTGCAGGATCTTGCGGAGACATCGTTGGTGATATATCTCCAGCGACTTGAGGTGCCTTCTATACATCTAGCTTTCTCTTAAATGCATCTATGGTATTCACCTCAAATACTCTGGCCCCAAGTTTCCACACGATAAAAAACGGGCGCCCCTCCGAGCTGGGCGCCCGTTTTTCGCGCCGAAAACGGCGCCGGAAAAAAACGCGCGATTCTGGAGCGCCCTGCAGCTCCATGTCTGTTTGGTGCGGCGCCCAGGGGGCAGAGCCTACCACTCGCGCCGATTTTGTAAGTGGGAGGGGGCGGGTACCATTTAAATTAGTTTTGTTCCTGCCGGCAACGCTGCGCGTGCGCGTTGAAGCGTTCGCACACGCGCAGTGTGAAGGAAACGTTGGCACTCGGCCATTTTTGTAGTTCTTTGTAGCTGTTTAATTTTTGAACATTTTTTAATAAAAGCACATTGCCATCAGCACAAGAGCACTGAGGCTTCTTGCAGCAGTGAGAAGGTGCAGGAAGCCTCAGAAAGTTGAGGCAGCCGTTTCCCTCCTCCCTCCCCCCCGCGGGAACGGCTTCCTCCTCCCCCCCCCCGCGGGAACGGCTTCCTCCTCCCACCCCCGCGGGAACGGCTTCCTCCTCCCACCCCCGCGGGAACGGCTTCCTCCTCCCCCCCCCGCGGGAACGGCTGCCTCAACTTGTGAGGCTTCCTGCAGAATTCTCCCTGCCTGAAGCACTTTCACACAGGGAGGAAGATGGTTTATTTAATCTTTTCTTTGCTTATAAATTTTTATTCAGGTTGGATTTATTTGTATAATATTTGTATAAGTATAAATAAGGATTTATTATAGAATTTAATGACTTCCCTTCCCCCCTCTCCCCCCCTCACCTCGTTCTGGACGCCTAATTTGTAACCTGCGCCTGTGGACAAGGTTTTTTCAGTTCTACAAAAATCTTCACTTGCTCCATTCTAAGTTAGTTTGGAGTACGTTTTCACTGTGGAAACTTTCAAATCAGGCGTAAGTGGCCGGACACGCCCCCTTTTGAAGAAAAAAATTCTGTTCCAAAGTAGAACTATTCTAACTGACTAGAACTGCAGAAAAAAAAATGTGGAGAATTGCGATTTCTAAGATAGTCCGTTCTCCACCAGTTGCTTCTAAAAATCAGGCGCAAATCACGTGGAAACTTGGGCCCTCTATGTGGTAGCAAGTTCCATGGTCTAACCACTTTCTGGGTAAAGACATTTCCACAAAAGGTTATGGAGGCTGGGGCAATTGAAATTTTCAAGACTGACATCATGTTAGGTAAGCGTATCAGGGATATGGAACAAACATGAGTAAATGGATCTGAGGTACAGATCAGCTATGCTCTCATTCAATGGCAGAACAGGCTCCAAAAGCGAATTGGTTACCCTGGTTCCTAAATTACTTTGAACCATTGCACTGAAAAAAATCCCAGTACAATCCCAGTAACCAATAGCCTTACAGATATTTGCCTTGAAGAAAACCACAGAGATTATAGTGATTAAAATGTCAGTGTAGAAGCTAATACATCTGTTCAGATTAACCCTGTCTGTGTCTGTTTGCCTAATTTAGCAAAGCAATAAATGTTCGAGTTCCGATTAACAGCATCTACAAGCTTCAACTTACTGAATAAACACCAAGGCTGAAATATGTAAATGTTACAAAAGCCACGGAGGTAATTGAAATCCATCATTCTGTCTCCGCACATGAGAGAAGCACGATGGCATTGTTCTTGTGGTGCTGACTGCCAAGTAACCTCCTGAACTCCAAATTACATTGTTATTATAGCTTATTACTTCAGAATATTAAAATATTTTAGAGGTAACTGAAATGCATCACCCTGCAGTTCCAGCACTGGAGAGAAGCATCGTTTCATATAGCAAAAGCTTGAATTTAAGACTCCCAGCTGAACAATTAAAGAAATCTGATTTGCTAACACTTCATAAAATACTTATCACAGTCTTGTATCCTAACTCCAGCTTCAAAGTAGAGGAGTTGAGTGTGACTTTAGTTTTTAATACACGCACATTCATTTCTAGGGCAGCTAACATCTGGGGCCATATTTTGTCCTGTTTAATAACAGTTGCAAAAAAAAAACTAGATGCAAATAAAAGGAGTGTAATGTAAAGCACGACTCTGAATATTCTATTCTCTCGAAATAACCAATTAACAACGGTGAGAAATAAAGCTGATTTTTTTTTGCTAAATTTATTAACAGTGGACTTTTGTCTATCACTCTATAACTGCACAGCCAAATCAAACAGTGAATAGTTTTTCACAAGTCCAGCTTGGAATTCATCATCATCATCACAGGCAGTTCCTCAAAACGAGGATGACTTGCTTCCACAACAAAAACGGATGAGTTCACAGGTGTTTCAATGAAGGACCTAATATTCCAGATCCCGAACTACATCCTGAAGGGTGGAAGATGCCTGTGCATGGATTTTTTTAATGTGTGGTGACTGTTACACACCAGCCACCACACGGGCTTGACAGAGTTAGGTCTTGGTCCAGTGGCAAGGATTACCCAGGACTAACTGGAGACCTGCTGTGCTGCACAGACTGAGCGCGCTCACATATCGCAGTGTGGGCTGGCCTGTGCTGCCCCTGGGCCCTCGCCTCTTCTGGCCCCCAGATTCACGCCTCTCCTGGGCCCCGGTCACTTCCCTCTACAGACTCTTGCCGCTCCTTCGCCCCTCCTGCTGTGCCTGCCAGCACTGCAATCAGCGACCTGGCTTCGCAGCCGTCGCCCTCCTGCAGCAGCACGTGCTGCTCCCTGCAGTGGTATACTCCCGCACGCTGCTCCCGCCATCGGCCCCGGCCTGCTGGTGGTCTTACAGGCCTGGGCCGTGCAGATTTCCAGGATCCACAATCCACACGAAAGCAGAAAATTTTCAAGCATAGCAATGACAAAAGGCAACAGTGTACAAGAAATATTATAATAGTGATCAAGAAATATTCCAATAGTGCACACGAAATGTTATAATACTACACAGAGAGCTTGGATATCGACGCCATTGTCAAGATTATCAAGATAAAGCAGGCGGAGGAAGAGATGGAGGTGCCAGTTCCACAGGGTATAACCCCAACAGCATCTATCAGGGTTTGGTCGAGGACCACTTCAAGGAGATGCAGAGTAATGGCTATGACTGGACTTTGTAGATCTGCAGAGGAGTACAGCCATCTGCCAAGCACCATCAATGGCACCATTACTTTTAACTTTGCAACACAGACAGCAGTTAACCACTTTGTAAGCATTTCAGACATCTGATGCTTACTTTTCTGCACAAAGGGGAAAAAACTGACAGACTGCAAGATATATTAATAGTAAATTTGTTTTTTTTTCTGAGTGCCTGTGGCATATCTGTTTGTGTTTTGCTGGTGAACTTGCTCATTATGTGCTAACTTCTCGATATCTCGTGTGGATATGCAGCACTAAATGCTCTCCTAACAAGTGCAATCACTCTGCTGGTTGGCTACACAGCCAATTAGTGAGTTGTAGGGGATACAAAAGGGCTGTTATCTGTATTTGCAATTAACCTTGAAGGACCTGTGTCAATGCCAGGGGTCTAACGTTCTGGAGTCACTTGTGGACTCATTGCTTTCAGAATCACTGCCTAGCCTCACTTGTACAGATCTGTTCATGGCACAGAATTGCTGCTGGCATCAGTGCAAACTGGCTACTCCAAGGACAGCACTGCTGGAGGGTAATCCTTCATAGCGGCTTGTTTTCAACCATCATAGCGTGTTTGATGCGATTTGCATGCCCCTGCTTACTTGCTACAACCGTACCAATATTTCTCTCCCACTGCAGCATTTAAAAAATATAATGGCCCGGAATTTGTGGTGGACAATAACAGCGAACCGACAGCCATCACTGTTATCAGCTCCGCTGGGCAGGGCCACATTGTCCGCATGCCAGACACGAGACTCCCAAAGCAAGCGCTCTACTTGGAACTCCTTCACGGCAAACGAGCCAAAGGTGGGCAGAGGAAAGTTAAAAGGACACCCTCAAAGCCGCCCTGATAAAGTGCAACATCCCCACTGACACCTGGGAGTCCCTGGCCCAAAGACCGCCCTAAGTGGAGGAAGTGCATGCGGGAGGGCACTGAGCACCTCGAGTCTCATCGCCGAGAGCATGCAGAAATCAAGCGCAGGCAGTGAAAAGAGCGTGCGGCAAACCTGTCCCACCCTCCCCTTCCCTCAACAACTATCTGTCCCACCTGTGACAGGGACTGTGGTTCTCGTATTGGACTATTCAGCCACCTAAGGACTCACTTTTAGAGTGGAAGCAAGTCTTCCTCGATTCCGAGGGACTGCCTATGATGATGATGATACTGCTTCAAAACTGATCGCAAGTTCAGGATTAAGCACATGCCATCCTAACACAGAAATCCTGAAGTTGTGGTCAGTCATTCATTGCTCCAACACTGGCTGTGCCGTGCACACACACCCACCCACACCACCTTGTGCTTTTCACTGTTAAATACCCCATTAAAAGTTAGATCCTCTTGGATAAGGTGGAACTGGGGATTGAACAGTGTACTGACTGCTAAACAAACATTATGGACCGAAAAATCTAATTGTAATTTTGTGGAGTGTCAAATTTCTCCAAATTACAATTTTTAAGAAACTTTAAAATATATATATATTTTTTTTAAGTTTGTTCATACTTATTTTATTACATTTCCCAATGTGAGAGCCCCAATCTTTGTTTTGCTCTCTATAACATTTTTCAAAAGTCAGAATGAACGGAGTTTCTTCACTTCCTGGTTCACTGTGAGAATTCTGCATTGTGATTGGCTGCTTGGACAGCTTGTTGACGTCACAGCAGCTCGCACTATGGAATTCCCATCACACTGCACTGATCTCAATTGCACTTCGGAGAAGCCAAACCTCTCGCCACAGTGATCGTGAGTTCTTTGTGAGCGGCTTTCTTCAGGACCAGTGGTGAACGCCTTTGCTTCGCCGCTGACCGCAACTTCCTTAAATAATCAAAACCCCTTCATGCCTATAAATATTCAGTACTGCTATTTTACAGCCCCGACCTGTGTGATTGGAAGATGAGGTGCTGTTCCTCGAGTTATAAATAGAGCTGGAGCGCGGGGCCTGGAACATTGTGGGCGAAGGTGCGGCAAATGAGGGTTCGGGGCCCAGAAGAGCCGAGGGCCCAGGGGCAGCACGGGCCCAGCCCACACTGCGATATGTGTGCACTAGGTCCATGCAGCACAGCTGGTCTCCGGATGTCCTGGTTAACCCTTGCCACTGGACCAAGACCCAGCTCTGTCGAGCCCGTGTGGTGGCTGGTGTGCAACGGTCACCCCACGTTAAAAAAATCCACACACAGGCATCTTCCACCCCCTCAACTGGAGTTCAGGACTGGAACATCGAGTCCTTCATTGAAACGTCTGTGAACTCTTGTGGAAGCAAGTCATCCTCGTTCGAGGGACCGCCTGTCATGATTTGCAGCAGTATGCGTGCATTACTTTTGTGCTATTAAGTCAGGTATCTTCTTACAGACATCCTGCTGGATGTTGAGCTCCTGGCACCATGGTGGCCTTTTCCCTGATGTGCTGCCTTCGCGTCAGAGCTGGGGGCATGGCTCTTTACAGCCTTCTGGACTCAACATCGAGGTCAACAACTTCAGACCATAACCTCTGCCCCTATTTTTACAGACGGCAGCTGTTTATGATACTGCCAATCCCATTTGCAACATTTAATCTCTCCTGCCTCCCACCCTATCACAAAGCTTCCCTTTTCTTCTTTCCTCCCCTCCACTCTTTCCCTGCCCCTACACTCGCTTAAAAATCTGATACACCTCTAACTTTTCCAGTTGTGACGAAGGGTCTCAGACCTGAAACATTCACTGTTTCTCTCTCGGCGGATGCTGCATGGCCGGCTGAGTGTTTCTAGCATTTTTCTGTTTTTGTTTCGGATTCCAGCATCCACAGTATTTTGCGATTGTTCTCGCTAAACATCGACTTGGATTTCTCTTAAAATGGTTACCCAGGGCCTGGTTGTCCAAATGGTTTTCAGGCTTAATGTTGAATCTTTCATATTGTTATTTATGCAGACTATAGTTATACTCTCTGTGTAGTCACTGTACAGTTGCATAAGATGGAGACTTGTTACCTGATGTACTGTCAATAAGGTTTACACTGTGTATATAATATGCTGGCACCACTAGAGGGTGCAACTGGTGGAGACCGGGGTTTCCTGCCCCTGTGGCAGAGGCTGTCCACTAGAGGTCACTGCGGTGGGAGACCTGAGGGTCACCTGCCCTGGTGGCAGGGCAAAGTATAAAAGACTGCCCACCATGCTTGTGCCTCACTCTGGAGTTACGAATAAAGGACCAAGGTCACTACAGTTTGAGTACAACACATTGCCTCGTGGAGTCATTCATAAATACATTACAGGCATCACATATCAACTTTGTACAGTCTGTAGCTGCACCACTGAACTTTCCAACATTTATACTAGTTAATTGGCTCTTTGTTACACGAGAAGTATTGAAGGATTATTTTTACAGGTGTGTTTATTGGCTGTTTTGACTTCAATTTCCATAAACTCTCAATCACAGAAGTGCTACTTTTTAGTGTCACTCTATGGCTCAGTGGGTAGCACACTCCCTCTGAGTCACTCCAGGGACTTGAGCACAACAAAAATCGAGGCTGACACTCCAGTGCAATGCTGACTGCACTTTCGGAGGTGTTGTCTTTCGGATGAGAAGTTAAACCGAGGCCCTGTATGCTCTCTTAAGTGGACGTAAAAGATCCCAAGGTGCTATTTCGAAGACGAGCAGGGGAGTTATCCCCGGTGTCCTGGCCAATATTTATCCCTTAATCAATACAACAAAAAAAGAGATTATCTGGTCATTATCACGTTGCTGTTTGTGGGAGCTTGCTTGTGTGCAAATTGGCTGCCGTATTTCCCACATTAAGACAGAAATAGACAGTTTCCTAAAACGATAAGGGGTTATGAGGAGCGGGCGGGGAAGTGGACCTGAGTCCATGATCGTATTAAATGGCGGAGCAGGCTCGAGGGGCCATATGGCCTACTCCTGCTCCTATTTCTTATGTTCTTATTACAACAGTGACTACACTCCAAAAGTACTTCATTAGCTGTAAAGCTCCAGTGACCATGAAAGGCACTATATAAATCCAAGTCTTTCTTTCTTTCAGGATGTGCATTCCCACAATTAGTAATTAAAAATGGCATTTCCCCTTTTTTTTTGGAACAGAGCAAATTCAGTCCCAGATTTGTCTTTGCTGTCATGCACTCTTGGTGTCTTTTTGCCGAATCACGGAATTGATCCGATCAAAAAGATTCGTACAGACTAAGATGTCATAATTAGAGAATTCACAGAGGGTATTGATGACCGAATCTTTCACTTCAATGGAATAAGAGCCCAAGTTACTGGGACACTTCCAATGAAATGGCTTCTGTTTTTTTTCTCCTGGAGAATAAGCAGTGGGCACTTGTACAGCAGTTTAGTGATGGTTACAAGTGAGTCCCGCCATGGCTGTTTTCCTGAGGAGTTTCTGGTTAAAATGCTGATTTTTTTTTCTTAAAGACATGACACCTGTGACCTCCACAAAGGTTCACAGATGCCGAGCTATAAATGAACATTGTGAATCCTTGGGTTAAAATTAAAATCAGTCATGCTGATTTTATTAATTTCTGACATGACTTCATATCAATAATCCAAAACCTGTGAAAAATAAACTGCACAGTAAAATTCTGTGCACTCCACGACTATTGAATGTTGCAGTATTTCATCTGAACCGAGTACTCTGTTGTTCTCAATCTTTGTCTGTATGCTGCATACAATATTAGTTTGGTGAACACTGCTTGGAGACAATTCAGCCGAAAGCTCTAACCTTGAATCGTCCGCGTCCACAAGATTGTGAGATAACCCTGTGAGCCAGGAAACCAGATAGGAGCAGTCCAGCCTTAGGGAGACCTGCACTGATCAGAAAATGGTCAAGCATTGCAGCTTTTTTACACTAGGAAATTTTCCCAGCAACCTTGCTTTGTCAGGACTCTTTGCCCAAGTCATCATGGACTAAAAGTTCACTTTTATTTTATTTTCAATTATCCAAAGGAGAGATTTCCAATTCTCCCAGGCACACAAGTAATAACCAATGTCAGATCCTGCATGGTCCTGCCAACTGTAGTGATTGAGCCTTGGAAGTTGGCAGCAAAAAGAGAGATATGGACACATAGAAATATAGAAAGAAACATAGAAAATAGATGCAGGAGTAGGCCATTCGGCCCTTCGAGCCTGCACCGCCATTCAATATGATCATGGCTGATCATGCAACTTCAGTACCCCCTTCCTGCTTTCTCGCCATACCCCTTGATCCCTTTAGACGTAAGGGCCACATCTAACTCCCTTTTGAATATATCTAACAAACTGGCCCCAACAACTCTCTGTGGTAGAGAATTCCACAGGTTCACCACTCTCTGAGTGAAGACGTTTCTCCTCATCTCGGTCCTAAATGGCTTACCCCTTATCCTGAGACTGTGACCCCTGGTTCTGGACTTCCCCAACAATCGGGAACATTCTTCCTGCATCTAACCTGTCCAATCCCATCAAAATTTTATATGTTTCCATGAGATCCCCTCTCATTCTTCTAAATTCCATTGAATACAAGCCTAGTCAATCCAGTCTTTCTTCATATGTCAAATATATATAAAATATAGTCACTTTGCAAATACTTTGAGATATTGAATATTAAAATTAACAATGAAGATCTGACTATCTTCTTAAAAACTGGCGCATTAACTAAAGGACGATTTAAAAAAATAATATCCTGTTTACTCATCGATCCCAATACTTACACTTTCCAACGGTTTAACCCACTTTTTATATTTGCTTCAATTTGAGTATGTTTTGCACCTTCACCAGTCAATCTGTAGCAGATTGGCCTCAGCCTTTCATATTTCTTTACATCTTACATGCTTTTGTTTCTATCAACCTATCAGTTACATTACAACTATTCACTCAAGTTACAGTGCAGCTAGATTCTACAATCTCTGCTCCCTCCCCCCACACCCCCAACCCAACACCATCATTAGGTTAATTGGATGACGGTCACGAACTCATCTCTTGACAGTGGTTGCTAAAACAACTTTCACTGTGAGGTCAGTGAGTTAACTTTCCATACGGTGCAATTATAAAGTAGCAGATCATGAGTAGCTTCTAAAAAGCCCAGGGAAAAATGTAATGGAAGCAGGTAAAGTTGCCCCTTCATGAACTGCCTGACCAATGTGTTTTCATTGTTTACCAGCAGCTAAGAATTTTTATTATTATTTATTTGTTTACAGGATGTGGGCATCGCTGGCAAGACCGGCATTTATTGCCCATCCCTAATTGCCCTCGAGAAGGTGGTGGTGAGCCGCCATCTCAAACGCTGCAGTCCGTGTGGTGAAGGTGCTCCTACAGTGCTGACTTTGTCGGAGCGGTTTGTTACAAGTGAGTGTCTCGCTGGGCCATTTCAGAGAGCAGTTAAGAGTTAACCGCACTGCTGTGGGTACAGGCCAGACCGGGTAAGGATGGCAGAATTCTTTCCCGAAAGGACATTAGCGAACCAGTTGTGTTTTTTACGACAATCTGATAGTTTCATGGTCACCATTACTGATACTAGCTTTTTAATTCCAGGTTTTTTTTTATAATTAACTGAATTTAAATCCCCCAGCCTCTGTGGTGGGATTTGAACTTACGTCCCCAGATTATTACTCCAAGATTCTGGATTACTAGTCCAGTAACATAACCTCTATGCTACTGAATAGACAAATTTATAATACCGCTCAAACGACAAAACTACTAATTCCATGAATAACACAATTATGTAAATGCAGGCAAGGTAACTTTAGCAGTTGTAGACAAAAATCAAAAGAATACAATCTTAATTGACATGTACAGTTCTCAGGGCACGAGCTATCGGAAAAACTGAAAGCAAAAATAATCAAATGTTCCTGAGGCATTAGGTTGTTTTTGAATGTTTTGACAAACATTCATTGTTAGAAAATAACTCTATACAGTCTCGTGGAACAGAAATAAAATGCTATCTGGTGTGACCAGTTTGAATCACAGTCATTATTTGCATCTGCCTACTTCTCATTGGGTAAATTTATGAATAAACCAGATTGTTCGCAAACTGAGCTTCCAACCACATATCCTCTCCATTACAAAGACCACCTAGCTCCAGCTTAGTAACAGCACCTGCTTCAGTTTCTACCTTCGCCCACCTTCTGTTGAAACCCTAATTCATGCCTTTGTCACCTTCAGACTTAATTACTCCAATGCTCTCCTGGGCAGCAATCCATCCTCCACACTCCATTAACTTCATCCCAAACTCTGTTGCCTGTACCCGATCCCACAACAAGTCACCCTCCCCTATGGTACCTGTTCTTGCTGATTGACATTGGCTCATGGTCCCCCCAATGCCTCAAACTTAAAATTGTTATCCTCATTTTCAAATCACTTCATCTTTCCCTTTCTCCATAAACTCTTCCAGCCTCACAACCAACGTTCCCTCTGAGCCGCGCGATCGCGCAGTTCTCCGCCGGTCCCACGCAGCCCAAAGTGAGAATTCGCATATGCGCAAAACTTTGAATCGGCCGCACAGCCCAGTAAAGGGACTGCGCACCCCATTGAACGGACAGCGCACTCAAATGTAAATTTAGGGGGAACCTTGCTCATGACCCCTCTCCCTCTGCTTCTCTTACTCGGGCCTCTTCTGAATCATGAATTGTCAGGTAGCAAGGTCTCTAATCTTGATAAACTTCTCCACTTTGAATGCAATGTTCCCCTGGTTACTGCAGCTGCAAAGACAAGAATATCTCATCTGGTGAATTGGCTTAATGAACACCTTTGTGATAACAGAACACCTATTCTACTGAGAGGAAGATTACAAACACAATTGGTACCAAGAATCATTGTAGTCACTTCACAGTCAGTAAAATCTGCTTTGTCAGAAAATTTATCACATGAATACTGTTATTTGAAAGCATCAGTAATGAATTATAAGTATTCTGTTCAGTGTGTGCTATGTAGTTTGACTGTATGAACAGCGTTTGCACTGAACCCCAACAAACTAAATGAGTGCCTACAGGAGACCCACCTCTCTACATTAACTCCTTTCATATAGTTTGCAGCGTCCCACCCACCTTCCCTCAACGACTATCTGCCCCACCTGTGACAGGGACTGTGGTTCTCGTATTGGACTGTTCAGTCACCTAAGGACTCATTTTAAGAGTGGACGCAAGTCTTCCTCGATTCCGAGGGACTGCCAATGATGATGATAGAAACATAGAAACATAGACAATAGGTGCAGGAGTAGGCCATTTGGCCCTTCGAGCCTGCACCACCATTCAATATGATCATGGCTGATCATGCGATTTCAGTTCCCCATTCCTGCCTTCTCTCCATATCCCCTGATCCCTTTAGCCGTAAGGGCCACATCTAGCTCCCTTTTGAATATATCCAACAAACTGGACTCAACAACTTTCTGTGGTAGAGAATTCCACAGGTTCACAATTCTCTGGGTGAAAAAGTTTCTCCTCATCTCGGTCCTAAATGGCTTACCCCTTATCCTTAGACTGTGACCCCTGGTTCTGGACTTCCCCAACATCGGGAACCTTCTTCCTGCATCTAACCTGTCCAATCCCATCAGAATTACACAGAATGGCCCAGAATGTACAGTTGCAATGGTGGCGAAAGACTTCACCCTCGCCGATATTATTGTGTAAAATAACAAGCATATGCGCAGTTAAACGCAGAAGTCTGGAAGTTGCTGTCAGTGATACTCTGCTCCTCCACAGGGGGTGCTGTTGCAGCCTTCACAGATGCAATCAACACAGATTCGGTGATTTAATGTGGACCAACTTTTTACGCACTATTCGCACTACAACAACCATTGAAAATGCTAAGCCTTGGTGAGGTGTGACTGAGATTGTAATGGCATACTAAGTCATAATTAATGCTGAACAAGCTCTCTGGCCTTGAAAAACTAATTTTATGTGTGGAGTGTCATCCCCTCCATTCCATGATAAAAAAATTCCACAGATTTTTAAAATAATAAAAATAATTTTTATTTTATTATTTTAAAGTTTGTTTATGTTATTTTAGCTTCTACCTTTATATCATGTGTATGTCCCAATCTTTATTTCACTTTTGATTTTTCACTGTTCCTGGACACCACAGATCCTATACAGATGGTGCCAGATTGAAAGCCATGTCGTAATAAGAGAAATCACTGCCACGTAGCCCACTCAATCTTTGTGGGAAGTTTTCTTCCAGGTCATCGACAAGTACCGTCCCTTCACCGCTGACTGAAAAATCTGGGCCAATGTAATCTAATATTCAGACTGCAGAGCTTTCCACGATCACACAACGAATGTAATTTCCACCATAGATTCAATGGAGGGTCCATTTCACTTCTGTTATTCGATGGTGAGAGTTCTGTTGTTCTTCTTCCTAGAAAACTGTCAGAAATAATTTCTGTATGTAAGTGTTAGAAACTAAGGATGTCTAAAAATGTATACGACTGATACGTAATGCTGTGTTTTAAATCACTGTTCTGAACTCGAGATGAAGTATCTGGTGAGAATGTTGAGAAATGCTAATTGTCTTGTGTGCAAACTCTTAGTATTCACTGTGTAACTATGTACGATGTACCACCTGAGGGCGCTGCTGTTGGAGACCAGGGGTTACCTGCCCAGGTGTGCAGGGGCATTTCAAAGGCAGCCAGCCATGCTGCCCCTCACTTTACAGTCGTATTAAATGGACTGAAGTCACACAGCTCTTACTCACAGTACAAGGCCTCGTGGAGTTATTCGATGGTAATTGTAGACATAACACTAATTATCTGTGGTTTTCAAGTTAAAGCTTCAGTGTGTTTATGCATCTTAAGACAATTTGGATGGAAAGGCTTAGAACTGAAGGATGTTTGTCGCAATTAGTGCAAACATAGACATTTTGCTATGTCGCAAAGACTGTTTGAGGTGACAAAGCTCTGATTTGAGCCTCATAGTTCAAAGGACAAGGCTTTGTATTGACGGAATAGGAACAAGATAGATGTAACGTTTTCCACAGGAAGAAACCCTGGGTTAGTATAAACAGAGAGAGATGAAAGAAATTCTGCAGAAAAGCGACTTCAATAAGGTATAAACGATGACATGTGACCAAAATTGTAAGCCATCTTTGGGGCAGGTTCTTGAAACAAAAATGAGACAAAGAACTAGAAGTCTTATTGGATATCAAGTTTTTAGGGGGACCTCTATAGGTCAAAAGGTCTCGTCAATATTCAGGTTCAGGCCCACCCCTAAAAATAGGTTAAAAGTGACCTTCGGGAGCTTGTCGTCACAGACAGAAGAGAGAAGTAGGCACACAAACGGAAAAGGCAGGGAGAGGAGAAGGAAGAAAGAGAGAGAGAGAGAGAGTGAAGGAAGCTCTAGATGATAGTAAGAACAGAATTGCTCACGTGTGTCAACTGTCTGTCCGATCGGATCGATTCCAACTATTGTACGGTCGTATGTTTTTACTGTATAACTAATGAGTTATATTCTTCTGATTAAACACAATTATTCACCATATTGCTTTGCACTCGAACCTGATTATTAAAGTGACCAGAAATAGCCGTAAAGAGATTTCTAACAGAAGCTGTCAGCATTTTAATTAAAAATTCCATGTCTCAATGTAACTGTCTTTGGAAAAACAAGAAGTTGAACAATAGAAAACCACAGACCATTTGGTTCTTGAAATCTTGTCAAGATTTCTTAACCCAGAATTGAAAGCTAATTAAAATAATCTAACTGAAAGAAAATTATGTATCCTTGTCCACGTACTAAGTGTACAGATTCATTTAACTGGCTATACTATGAGATTAAAAAACCTTCATGCTTCATTAATGTACAGGAACATAACTTCACTGAGGTAGCAACTAAATTGGCTTTTCTGTGCTTGGGTTTGATGAATAGTTCAATCAGCTTTATTCACTGAAGACAACAACACTCACGAGGAGCATAAATTGCAAGTTTACCTATGCTCATTTAATTGTAAGCAGATTGAACAATTTATCAAGTCAAATATAAAATGCACTGCAAATTGTCACCTCAATAAAGTTTCATCTTGATTCAGTAATAAAGTCTGGCACTTCTGACAAATTGCCACGTGTCTTTTAATACGAAAGGTAGACTTGGAAACAGAGGGAGAAAATGCACAGCTTGAATGTTTATCTCAGTTAAAATATGAAAACCAAGTACGTTTAACACAAGAGTACATTGCGTGGTACAACAGGGTTTGCAGGAAACAGTGTTAATCTTGTTTGGCCCAAATATGTTTGTGATTGATCCCTCAGCTAATCTTCTTTTCTATTTCAGATGAAAGATGGCTCAATAGCTGATCGCACATTTTCTACCAACCTTTATTATGTTAAGATGACAGACTGTATTGCTCTGAGATATTACTTCAGCTCAGGAGGCCAAATTCTTTACTTTGCTCTCTGGGGCTTTTTATGCTGGTGAGCTGCCGCAGTTTCAAAAAATGAAGATGTCCATTTTCATAGATGCTACAGATTGGAAACCACAAAATATTCTCGAAATGTCAACTGATATCAACAACTACATTTTGGAGATTCTCTAAAGATTGACAGCTGTTCAATCTTTCAGGGCCAAATGACCTTCAAAGAGAATGGCCGTGAATTTGCAGTCGGAGGCTTCCCGCGGGGAAATGCCTTCGATCCGCAAATAAAATGTCTGCGTACCTGGTGGTCTGGGAGGTACGGAGACTCGCGGTCCTGGACCTTTCCAGGTACCCACGGGTAGAGGCCAACGTACCCCAGGGGTGCAGGAGATTCGCAAGCGCCCCCGGGATCATAAGGGTCAGGCCAGTGAATGACAGAAGGGAATCCCCAGTCATGCTTACGGAGATTCTGTATGTATGGAAACCCCATGAACATGAATGGGAATACCCACAAAAAATACATGTACACATCAAATAAAGTTTAAAAAAATGACATGTTAAAAATTATTTAAAATGCTATTTAACTGAATATGTAAAACAAAAACAAAAGTTTTGAAAAATAAATGTAAATGTTTTAAAGTGGCTAAAAATAACCTTAACTTATTGTACAGGTTTTTAATGTTTAACTGAGTGAGAAAAAAAAGTTATGTTCATTTAAGCTCTTACTTTGACAAATAACCCAACTCTCTGGCCGTGAATGCCCTTTCTCGGGATGCTTCCGGGTTTTCGCGCATGCGCCCATAGGGGCCGCAAATTGCGGGCCATTAAAGTGTGTTTGAAGCATAATCTGTGACAACACAACTTTTTCCTCAGCATCTTTGTAAAATAAACATTCTTTTGATATGACTATACCTTGTGAATACAGAAAGTTGGAATGTGCCCTGAACAACTATCTAAGATAACAGTTCATTTCACAACATTTGATTCAAATATTTCCAGATTGGAAATGAATGCGACATATTGATAAAGGTTTAAAAAGGAACTTAAGCTTAATTCAAAAGTAAGACATCCTAGCAGGGCATTGATAAGCCGAATAATTCGACATGGCTCAGCCATTTTTTCTGACTCTTTCACTCATCAGTGCTGACAGAATTGTTCCTTCTTGCTCCTTTTCATTGTGGACAGCTTTTGTGCCACAAGTTGTCCCTTGTTGGATACATAAGAACATAAGGACATAAGAAATAGGAGCAGGAATAGGCCATATGGCCCCTCAAGCCGGCTCCGCCATTTAATACGACCATGGCTGATCCGATCATGGACTCAGCTCCACTTCCCTGCCCGCTCCCCATAACCCCTTATCTCCCCTTATCGGTTAAGAAACTGTCTATCTTTGTCTTAAATATATTCAATGTCCCAGCTTCCACAGCTCTCTGAGGCAACGAATTCCACAGATTTGCAACCCGCTGAGAGAAGAAATTTCTCCTCATCTCAATTTCAAATGGGCGGCCCCTTATTCTAAGATTATGCCCTCTTGTTCTAGTCTCCCCCATCAGTGGAAACATCCTCGCTGCATCCATCTTGTCAAGCCCACTCATAATCTTATACTTTTTTGACAAGATAAACTCTCATTGTTCTGAATTCCAATGAGTAGAGGCCCAACCTACTCAACCTTTCCTCATAAGTCAACCCCCTCATCTCCGGAAGCTACCTAGTGAACCTTCTCTGAACTGCCTCCAAAGCAAGTATACCCTTTCATAAATATGGAAACCAAAACTGCACGCAGTATTCCAGGTGTGGCCTCACCAATACCCTGTATAACTTTAGCAAGACTTCACTGCTTTTATACCCCATCCCCTTTGCAATAAAGGCCAAGATTCCATTGGCCTTCCTGATCACTTGCTGTACCTGCATACTAACCTTTCATGTTTCATGCACAAGTACCCCCAGGTCCCGCTGTATTGCAGCACTTAGCAAAAATCAAAGAGCAAGTTATTATTTAAATGGAGAAAGATTGCTTTTAAATAATAACTTGCTCTTTGATTTTTTTTCTGCCAAAATGCATGACCTCACACTTTCCAACATTATACTCCATCTGCCAAATTTTTGCCCACTCACTTAACCAGTATATGACCTTTTGCAGATGTCTTGTCTCCTCCTCATACATTGCTTTTCCACCCATCTTTGTATCATCAGTAAAACTTGGCTACGTTACACTCAGTCCCTTCTTCCAAGTCGTTAATATAGATTGTAAATAGTTGGAGTCCCAGCACTGATCCCTGCGGCATCTCACCAGTTTCTGATTGCCAACTCGAGAATGAACCATTTATCCCGACTCTCTGTTTTCTGTCAGTTAACCAATCCTCTATCCATGCTAATATATTACCCCCAACTACGTGAACTTTTATCTTGTGCAGTAACCTTTTATCGAGTGGATATTAATACATCACTTTTAAGGTCACTTTTAGAGGGACACCTGCCCATAGTGCAGTTCAGAAATCAACATTTCTAGACAATGAAACTGCACACAGTTTTAAAACCAGGCTGAATACAGAAAGTTCAGAGGGGATGTGAAAAATGATATAAGAGGGGTAATGAGGGAGTATGAGAATAGACTGGCAGCTAACTTAGAAAGAACTCCAAAATTTTTCTATAGGCATATAAATAGTGAGCGAAGGGTTGGGACGGATGAGCGATCAAAAAGGAGACCTACATATGGAGGCAGAGGGCATGGTTGAGGTACTAATTGGGCACTTTGCATCTGTATTTACCAAGGAAGAAAATACTTCCAAAGTCATAGTGAAGGAGGAGGTGGTTGAGATACTGGATGGGACAAAAATTGATAAAGTGGAGGTTCTAGAAAGGCTGGCTGCACTTAAAGTAGATAAATCACCAGGACTGGATGGGATACAGCCAAGGATGCTGAGGGACGTAATGGTGGAAATCGCATAATCTTCCAATCCTCTTTGGATACGGGGCGGTGCCAGAGGACTGGAATATTGCAAAAGTTAAAAAAAGGGTGCAAGGATAAACGCAGCAACTGCAGGCCAGTCGGCTTAACGTCGGTGGTGGGGAAGGTTTTAGAGATGATAATCCTGGACAAAATTAAATGTCACTTGGACAAGTGTTGATTAATTAAGGGAAGCCAACATGGATTTGTTAAATGCAAATTGTGTTTAACTAACTTAATTGAATTTTTTGATGATATAACAGTTGATGAAGACGATGAGGGCAATGCGGTTGATGTGGTGTGCATGGATTTCCAAAAGGCGTTTGATAAAGTGCCACATAATAGGCTTGCCAGCAAAGTTGCAGCCCATGGAATAAAAGGGACAGTGGCAGCATGGGTACGGAATTGGCTGAGTGACAGGAAACAGAGAGTAGTGATGAACTGTAGTAGTTACACTGTACATTAATGATTTAGACGAGGGGATTAAATGTAGTATCTCCAAATTTGCGGATGACACTAAGTTGGGTGGCAGTGTGAGCTGTGAGGAGGATGCTATGAGGCTGCAGAGTGACTTGGATAGGTTAGGTGAGTGGGCAAATGAATGGCAGATGGAGTATAATATGGATAAATGTGAGGTTATCCACTTTAGTGGTAAAAACAGAGAGACAGACTATTATCTGAATGGTGACAGATTAGGAAAAGGGGAGGTGCAACGAGACCTGGGTGTCATGGTACATCAGTCATTGAAGGTTGGCATGCAGGTACAGCAGGCGGTTAAGAAAGCAAATGGCATCTTGGCCTTCATAGTGAGGGGATTTGAGTACAGGGGCAGGGAGGTGTTGCTACAATTGCACAGGGCCTTGGTGAGGCCACACCTAGAGTATTGTGTACAGTTTTGGTCTCCTAACCTGAGGAAGGACATTCTTGCTATTGAGGGAGTGCAGCGAAGGTTCATCAGACTGATTCCCGGGATGGCGGGACTGACCTATCAAGAAAGACTGGATCAATTGGGCTAGTATTCACTGGAGTTCAGAAGAAACGTTTAAAATTCTGATGGTTTTAGACAGGTTAGATGCAGGAAGAATGTTCCCAATGTTGGGGAAGTCCAGAACCAGGGGATACAGTCTAAGGATAAGGGGTAAGCCATTTAGGACCGAGATGAGGAGAAACTTCTTCACCCAGAGAGTGGTGAACCTGTGGAATTCTCTACCACAAAAAGTTGTTGAGGCCAATTCACTAAATATATTCAAAAAGGAGTTAGATGAAGTCCTTACTACTAGGGGGATCAAGGGGTATGGCGAGAAAGCAGGAATGGGGTACTGAAGTTGCATGTTCAGCCATGAACTCATTGAATGACGGTGCAGGCTAGAAGGGCCGAATGGCCTACTCCTGCACCTATTTTCTATGTTTCTATGTTTCTATGAACGGTTGTTTTTCAGACTGGAGGAAGGTATACAGTGGTGTTCCCCAGGGGTCATTATTAGGACCATTGCTTTTCTTGATATATATTAATGATTTCGACATACGTATACAGAACACTATTTCAAAATTTGCAGATGACACCAAACTTGGAAGTACAGTGAACAGTGAGGAGAATAGGGATAGACTTAAAGAGGACATAGATAGGCTGGTGGAATGGGCAGACATCTGGCAGATAAAGACACCAAGCAACATAAGGAGAAAGAGATAGATTTTAAGGAGCATGTTAAAGGAGGAAAGAGAGGTTGAGGGGTGTAGAGGTTTAGGGAGGGGATTCCAGAGCTTGGGGCCCAGACAACAGAAGGCACGGCCACCGATGATTTGAGCGATTCTAATCAGGGATACACAAGAGGGAAGAATTAGAGAAGCATAGATACGTCGGAGGGTTGTGGGGCTGAAGGAGATTATAAAGATAGGGAGGGGCGAGGCCATGGAGAGATTTGAAAACAATGCAGAAAATTGTGAAGTGATATATTTTGGTAGGAAGAACGAGGAGAAGCAATATAAACGATAGGGTATAATTCTAAAGGGAGGTGCAGGAACAGAGAGACCTGGGGGTATATGTGCACAAATCATTGAAGGTGGCAGGACAGGTTACAAAGCATATGGGATCCTGGGCTTCATAAATAGAGGCACAGAGTACAAAAGCAAGGAAGTTATGATGAACCTGTATAAAACACTGGTTCGGCCTCAACTGGAGTATTGTGTCCAATTCTGGGCACCGCACTTTAGGAAGGATGTGAAGGCCTTAGAGAGAGTGCAGAAAAGATTTACGAGAATGGTTCCAGGGATGAGGACGTTCAGTTACATGGATAGACTGGAGAAGCTGGGGTTGTTCTCCTTGGAGCAGTGAAGGTTGAGAGGAGATTTGGTCGAGGTGTTCAAAATCATGAGGGGTCTGGACAGAGTAGATCGAGAGAAACTGTTCCCATTGGTGGAAGGGTCGAGAACCAAAGGACACAGATTAAAGATTATTGACAGAAGAACCAAAGGCGACATGAGGAAAAACCTTTTCACGCAGCGAGTGGTTAGGATCTGGAATACACTGGCTGAAAGGGTGATGGAGGCAGATTCAATCGTGGCTTTCAAAAGGGAATGGGATAAGGAGCTGAAGGAAAAAAAAAAATGCAGGGCTACGGGGAAAGGGAGGGGGAGTGGGACTGGCTGAGGTAGTCTTGCAGAGAGCCGGCACGGGCTCGACGGGCCAAAGAGTCTCCTTCTGTGCTGTAACCATTCTCTGATTCTATGATTCTAGCTCAGAACACAGGGGCAATAATTCCGTTTGTGGGTCAGCCACTGGCAATCCAACAACCTGTGTGCCTGGTCTGTACTCTCAGCCCGATGTTCTACTGTGATTGTGGCTGCAAATCAAGATTTTCGTATTTGTAACTCATTTTAAAACTTATCTCAATACTATTGTCAGATCAAAACTGTGTGTTCATGTACATTTATGCTTTAATCTCTTGATTGTTCAGCATTAACATAACGTGCTAAATATTGAAAGCTTTTTCGAATGAAGGATTTTAATTTAATTTTCATGGATCATCATTTTTTTATTTTAACTCCTTTTAAACCCATGTGCAATTTTGGGCCATCATAAAGGGCTCAATTTTCCCCAATTCCGTTTTTTGGAGTTCTGCAAGGTTTACACCCCTTTTTTGGGCCCTGACTACTCCAAAAGTTTCCCCATTCTATTTTTTGAATTTGGTGCGGCGCAGCCTGTCCTGTAGCCTCGGGGGGTGGAGCCTAATGTCTGCACTGAAAAGACGATGCCCCGCTTCTGCGCATGCATGAATAAAGAAAGGATGTTTTTGACGTGACTTCTATGGGCACGCATGCCCAGTACCGCTCCCGGTTTGCAATCGGCCATTTTTAAATGTGTGTGAGAACTTGGTGAGTGCTTTGAGAACTTTAATTCTCAGTGGAAAAATCGGAGCTGCAATAGAATATGCAACGCAGCTCAAGGACCAAGAATTTCTCACAGGACGAAGGGGAGACACTAGATACTGTAATTGAGGCCTCATGGCACGAGCTGGACACCAGCCGAGTCAAATAAAAGTTTCACCAAAAGAAACGAAGAAACATTGGAACCAACTTGCAGAAGATTACTGTGCAATGGTGACCACCCCGAGGTCTGGAGGCCAGAGCAAAAAGAAGTGGCAGGACCTTGGTCAAGTAGTTAGTGTAAGTAATATTTCCATTTATTCACTGGAATTGCAATTGTAAATGTGACCATCTGTATATGTCCCACCCAGCAGAAAGACACCCTCTCTAAAAAGTTACATTTCCATCTTTGCAGAGGAAGGTGGCACACAACAAAAGGGAAAGAACTCAAACAGGAGGAGGCCCGGCAAATCTGCAGCCACTGACACCCTTGGAAGAGAGGGTCGCTGCTTTGATGGGTCCTGCCTGGAGAAAAGCAACCACCACTGCACAAGCTGGGCCCACACTCGAGGGAGAGGGCAAGTCCTGCAAATTCCACAGTCTGGCTTTGCTAAATGTTAAGTACTGCGTGAGCTAGCCAGGCTTCGGTTCATGGGGATGTCTCCATCAGCTACGCTTCGGTTGATGCAATGTGCTATCATTCATCGTGGTCCTTCAAATCAGCCTGCTGCCTGCGCTGTGTGAGCCTACTCATACCACCCACCCTGCCCCCTCCTCTGCTGCTAACCATTTGCCTGTGTTCTGTATATTTTGCAGAACTTGAGGTCAACCCTGACGAGGCTGAAGAAGATTCAGATGCGGACGAGGCTAAAGAGGAGAATATCTTCCAATCCCACCTTCCAGACCAAGAGCATGGGGGGAAAGGGGGAGGGGGTGGTGATGGATGAAGTCTCCACTGTTGTACTCACTCTGGAGGAGGTGCAGGTGCCGCCCATTGAGATGCCAGCCCCTTTCCTGAGTGGTACGAGTGTTGGGACAGTCCATGGTTTCTCACAGTCCAAGGCTTCGGGTCCCAGTGGGATGCAGTGAGGCACACCCAGGGTGAAGAGGGGAAGGAGAGCTCGACAGCTCTCTCCTGAGGTGCAGGATCTAACAGATGTGGTTCAGATGATGGCAATGAGTGCGGAGAGCATTGACCTTACCCGATCACTCCTGGACACCATCAGTGGGGTGGGTGATGAGGTAGCAAGACTGTCGGGAGAAGTAGCAACACTCACGAGAAATGGGAACACTGTCCAGGAACATGAGGGAGCGAATGTCGCAGATAGCTGATACATTGTCGGTGAACATGAGGGAGGAAATGTTGCAGGTCGTTGAGACACTGTCAGGGCACATGAGGGAGGGAATGTCGGAGTTAGCTGCTGCAATAAGGGAACACGCCCAGACTCCACGTCTATTGACGGAATCAACTGCCACTCCCACTCCAATCCCCAGACCAGCCTCTGAAGAGGCCCAAGCCGGGCCCTCCACATTACCGGCTGCTGTCGCGCCCGCCCCCCGCCCTCCATCAAGAATTGTGCATTACCTGAGATGATCTAAAGAATAAGCTTGGTACCAACCGCCTGCGGATTGTGGTGGAGTCACCAAGACCAAACTCAGCGGGCAGTCTTAGAATAAGGTGGAGGAGAGATGGGTGCAGCCTTTCTTTGCTGCTGCTGTTGTTATTATTATTGTTACTGTTGTAACTGTTCTCAAACTGTTTTTTGCAAGTGATGTAAATTTACAAGTTTAAAAGTTTGTAAGTGGTCTTAAAGTTTACAAGTGACCTTAACTGAAAACTTTAAAGTTTGATACAAGAATATTTTTATTAAAGTTAAGTTAAGTACAAACAAGTGTTTCTTAAACTTCTGAAAAAAATATTTTTTAAACTATAACTGAATCATTTCCATTATTTATTCCATTAACACAACACAACATTACGCAACAGGTTCTAACAGTACACATGGTCCATGTGGAATAGTTGTCGCTGAGCCCTCAGGCAGCAAAGTGTTCACGGATGAGCTGCTGCGCAAGGTTTGAGCAATCGTTAAAGGGGCATGACTTCCCGCCTTCCTCCGCCGTCGTGCTGCGGGTTCAGGTAGTTGCATGGCTTCCTTGTCCTCCGCCTCCTCCTCATCATCTGCATCTTCCTCATCATCATCAGCCTCTCTCACCTCAGGTGGGTCTCTTACTACCAGCTGCTGCTGCCTCATGATGACTAAGTTATGCAGCATGCAGCACACAACAGCGAACTGACCGACAATCTCAGGGGAGTACAGCAAGTAGCCTCCGGAATGGTCCAGGCATCGGAAATGCTGCTTCAAGTTGCCAATGGTCCTCTCGATAATGCTGCATGTCGCAATGTGCGACATAAGAACATAACATAGGAACATAAGAAATAGGAGCAGGAGTAGACCTTATGGCCCCTCGAGCCTGCTCCGCCATTCAATAAGATCATGGCTGATCTGATCTTGGACTCAGCTCCACTTCCCCGCCCGCTCACCATAACCCCTTATCCCCTTATCGTTTAAGAAACTGTCTATTTTTGTCTTAAATTTATTCAGTCTCCCAGCTTCCACAGCTCTCTGAGGCAGCGAATTCCACAGATTTACAACCCTGAGAGAAGAAATTCCTCCTCATCTCAGTTTTAAATGGGCGGCCCTTTATTCGAAGATCATGCCCTCTAGTTCTAGTCTCCCCCATCAGTGGGAACATCCTCTCTGCATCCACCTTGTCAAGCCCCCTCATAATCTTATACGTTTCGATAAGATCACCTCTCATTCTTCTGAATTCCAATGAGTAGAGGCCCAACCTACTCAACCTTTCTTCATAAGTCAACCCCCTCATCTCCGGAATCAACCGAGTGAACCTTCTCTGAACTGCCTCCAAAGCAAGTATATCCTTTCGTAAATATGGAAACCAAAACTGTACGCAGTATTCCTGGTGTGGCCTCACCAATACCCGTATAGCTGTAGCACGACTTCACTGCTTTTATACTCTATCCCCTTTGCAATAAGGCCATGTTGTATTCCTGGTCAGCTTCTGTCCGGGTTACGTGTAGGGGCGTCATCAGCCAGGTGGCGAGGCCGTACCCTTTGTCTCCCAGTAGCCAGCTCTGCCCTTCTGGCTGCTGCTGAAACATGGCAGATATAACTCTCTCGCCTAGGATGAATGTATCATGGGTGTTCCCAGGGTATCTCGCATGATGCGATGCATGTCGTCACACACGAGCTGCACATTAACGGAGTGGAAGCCTTTTCTGTTCCTGTACATCTCGGAATCCTCCAAAGGTGTTCGTAAGGCGATGTGGGTACAATCAATACAGCCCTGTACCTTTGGGAAGCCAGCAATCCTGGAGAAGCCCACAGCCATTTCACGCGTTTCCTGGGCAGTCATGGGGAACTTTGTGTCGTTATTCCTCCAGGCATATAGTTCAGCAGTAACTTGCCGAATGCAGATAGGTGTTGCATGTTGAGAAATCCCCAGTTGTGGCCTGGAACGATCCAGTTGCATAGAATGAAAGTGCAGCTGTAACCTTCACTTCAACTGACAAAGCAGTCCTCCTGACGCTTCTAAGGTTGCAGGTCTGCTTTTACTAACTCACAGATCTCGGTTACAACATCTTTGCGGAAACACAGCCTTCTGACACAGTCTGCATCACTCACATACAGGTATGAACGTACAGGTACGTACAGTCTGAAGCACTCAGGCGCAGGTACGAACACCTGTCTCGACATACCCGACGTGGGTAAGGCCTCCTGCCCATCACTCTATGGGCTTTGAGGTTCCTCATGCGATGACATCGAATCAATCGTCTCCTCCGCAGAAGGCTTGCACAAGGTATGGCACTGTCAGTATTGCCCCATAATTAAATTGTACCTTTGCAAGAAGCTCAAAACAGCAGGGCAAGCTTCTTTGTTGCCCCTCTCCCCAAGGTCAACGCCCAAGTATGGACCACACCCAGGCACGCGCAATGAGAACGGGAAGCTAGGTATTCAAATGAGGACATTTGGGGCAACGAAGTCTAATGCGATTCTTTAATTTTAGATTTTTTTCAAAGTACCAACCCCACCACCGACCGATCATCTCCACACCGGGCTCGAGGGTTGGCCGGCAGAATCGCTCCCTCGCCCGGATACAGTGGCTCGGCAAACATAGCCCCGCCCCCACCCCTGCCATCGCAGGCTTCTTTTGATGCTACTGCATAGTGTAAGGGTTCTCATCCATCTCATCCCTTCAGTTCGGATTCCACACGCACACATCCCATCCCACCCCACCCCCACCCCGGGGGCTTCTTTTGAAGCAAAGCCCCGAGCCCGTGTCCAGGCGAGGGACCGAGTCTACTGGCCGACACTCCAACCCTCGAGCCCGGTTTGGAGACGTTCGGTGGTGGTATGGCACTTTTGAAAAAGAATCCCAAATGAAAGAATTGCATTAAACTTCCATCTTTTGCGTTTTAATTTTGAAAAAATGAGCTTCATGATGCATATTTTTAATGTGATTTAATGTGTTTTTGACTCCCTCCAAAACTGCGCCCAAAAACAATGGCGTCTTTCTGCGCCGATTTTTTCCTGTGTGCTGCTTTTTCTTAAGTGTCCAGAAGGATTTTTGGGAATGGTCACATACACCATCCTAGGAAAAATGTAATTTGACCAAACTTGCATAAATGTGAAAAACTGGCGCAGATATTAAGGTTACAATGCAAAAAAAAACAAACCTAAAAAAATCATAACTAACTGAGTTATGCGAGCACACAATCTTTGGAGAAACTTGGATATTTTAATGTCGGCCAAAAAAAACGACGCAGATCACGAGGGAAAATTCAGCCCAAAGATTTCAGCTGTGATTGTTCGTTTGATGGGATATGAGAAAATTGACCAGAAGTGTTAACATCTCCACCGTTCCGCTCTGGAGAAGTCTATACCATTAATGGCCCTGAAATTCCGGTTTGGCCTTCCCGCGGGCATTTTAGAGAAAAAATATGCACCTACCTTAAGCTGCTGCCCACGTTCAACTTTCCGGTGCTGAGACCTCTCCTGACTGCTAGTCACAGCACGTGCACATAGGGATGTGCGTAGGCCTACGGCTGGAGTCACATGGCTCTGGGCAGCCAATCAGGTAAAGTATCATAGTAATAGGAGCTCCGCAGGGTCTTAAACTCCTATTACTATGATTGTGATAGAGCCCGAAACACCCAAAACACAGCCCCAAACACCCAAAACACCAATAAAAAATAGAAAATAATTACACTATATTCATTTAAATTAAAGTTATTAATGCCTTAAAAAAAATAATTTTCTGATTTTTAAAAAAGTTTTTAAAAATAAGCTTACCGTAGTGGGGAGGGTTTTTAATGATAAAATATGTTTTAATAACTTTATTTTTAAATGTTTTTGTGTTTTTTAAAACACTTGCATCTGTAAAAGTCGGCTATGCGCCTGCTTTTTCAGGCGCAGATTTTTGAGGACATTTGTAAGCGTAAATATCGGAAATTTCCACTTACACGTGTCCTCGCTCCCGAGATGCGGCCATCTGTCAAGCCAGAAACTTGACAGGTCGGAAATGTTGGTTTCCAGTGCGTGCGCATTGCGCGCCAAAAACCGGCATTTCTGATGTTTTCCCGGGTCCGTAGGAACTCCGTATGGACCTGGGGAGGCCGGAATTGTTGGCCCAATGTGTTTTTCACGGGATCTTTGGTCAAATTTTATGCTGTTTCTCACGGTCAGAAAAGAGAAAATGGATAAGAGTTGCTCATAGCACCTGAGTCAGTCAGAGACTGGAATGGTGCAAGGAGTCATTCTGTGAGGTGAGGTTCGCACCATGGGGACCTCAGCAATGGGAGCTTAGCTTCGAGAGAGAACTATACTGGTTGTAGGGCAAATTCTGCTTCCTGCACTCCTGTCTAATGAGGCTCCACACTGGGAACAGAGCTATATTCAATTGGCCCTTTTGGACAGACTCCACACACGTTGATTTGTTTATGACTGCATCGCCCCCTGTAGGCTCCAGTGTTGCACTGCCAGTAATTCTTGTGGGGAACATTAATTTCAGGTGGCCTTCCCGATATCACAAACTCTTTGCAACTGTGCAGGCCACGAAAAAGAACACCCCTAACCATCACCTGCATCTATTCATTCCAGTCATGATCCACTTTTAATGAGAAAGAAGCAGAGTACCCAATTAAAGATGATGTGTTTTGTCCTCTGTTGAGAACTAGGAACACAAATTCCAGCTTTTTTGTTGATTGTGTCTTTTGAAGCAATGAATCAGCTGCTAATTATTAGAATATGTTAATGACTATTCATGAGAAGCCATGTGGTGTCGGTGCTTTAATTAGAGCTGCCACAATTTCTTTCATTTGCCAAGTTATCTTGAAACCTCAGCATTAGCCTTACTGCAAAATAAACAAATGATTGCTCAAGCCCTGTACTTCTACCCCACTGCATCAAAATCCAGGCAGAAAACAGTTTTCTGTATTTGATGTGCTGTATCTGTTCTATCTTTCTGGGAGGAATTGCACAACCATTACAAGTAATTATTACAATACATTTGTTTGCAGTCTTAAACTACTGTGTCGAAAACACATTTCTTTGAAACTAAGAACAATAAAAATTGCCAAGTGTTGGGACCTGCCATCATGTGTTAGGTTATTTATTGTGTGTTTCGTCTTAAAATACTCACGGGAGCAACATGCTATATCTCAGCAGAAACGTTACAAGGACACCCTCAAAGCCTCTCTGATAAAGCGCAACATCCCCACCGACACCTGGGAGTCCCTGGCCAAAGACCACCCTAAGTGGAGGAAGTGCATCCGGGAGGACGCTGAGCACCTCGAGTCTCGTCGCCGGGAGCACGCAGAAATCAAGCGCAGGCAGCGGAAGGAGCCCGCGGCAAACCTGTCCCACCCACCCCTTCCCTCAACGACTATCTGTCCCACCTGTGACAGGGACTGTGGTTCTCGTAGTGGACTGTTCAGCCACTCACGGACTTATTTTAAGAGTGGAAGCAAGTCTTCCTCGATTTCGAAGGACTGCCTATGATGATGATGATGAATAAACAGCACGAAGATGATGAGCTGAGATGCGTGCACTGTTTTTCAATTAGAACAATTGACTATCCACTGAGGATATTTTGATGATGTACTAATGATACTGTCATTCTGGATTCAACCGTAACTTGGAGGGAGGGCATTTTGTGTAAACAGCACAACTAATAGAAACAGAAAAAATGTGGCGGAAATTTGACTTGGGCACAAAGTTGGCAAAGCGATGGCTGAGAACAGGTGATGATCTGTAGCGCCTGAGGCCAAATTTAGCAGTGGGCCTCAATTAAAATCCACCAGCGAGCTTCAAGTGCGAAGGAGACAATGGAAAATTGTGGTGGCTTTTCCGTGGAACAGCTCGGGTGTGGGAGGCAATCGAGGCGGGGCTTCACATGTGCCAGTACCGGGTGAGCATATTCCAGCGGACCCTTCATAGATCGCTGGACAGACCACTCAACGCCTGGTACAACCACATAGACTGTGCACGGAGCATGCTCTACCCATTTGTAACTGAATTTCTCATTCGGGTCCTGGAACTGACGTTAATACCCAGACTTGCAGCTGGGAGACCCTTGTCGACTAAATGTTGCCTGTGTCAATATCGCATCTGCCGCACTTTTGGTGCACTTCACGCGAGGCAGAACGCAAACGGATTAATGCCGATTTTACAGCGGAAAATTGGGCACTGTTGAATTTCTGCCCCCACAGGTGTATTGATGAACAATGTACAGCATCTGTCAGTTGAAGGATGACTTGAAGATTTTGGTTCCCCAACCATTCTTTAATTTGCCAAGACACCAAAAGCAATCACACATATATAATACATCACATTGTACAACTGATTCCTTGCTGCACCAAAATACAAAATATTTCTACATTAAAGTGGACTTATGCACATTATTTAACAGTCATTGTATTTAATTATTAGCCCCGTTCCTCCTGAAACATGTATTTGCATGATCAGCATGAAATGAAGGCAGCGGTATTGCATTGCTCACACCTAAAGGACCCTCTGCAACAACTCGTACCACATCCACGTGTGTTGATGTTTGGATGCAGATTCATGTTGTTCAGGGTATATCATCAACATAATGAAGTCAACACTAATACCAGTAAGATTGCTCACTCGCTATCATTACACACCAAGTGATGCCAAGAAGTGGATATAGATATGTGCATGAGAGAGAGAACCCTCAGTACATTACAACAGAAAAATCTTTCTTTTCCATTGCTTTTTTGATCTTAAGATGTTGGAGCAAGTCAATAGCATATTGGAATTCATTCCTGTTGCTGTTGCTGTCAATTAGTTTGCCGGCTTTTAAGTAAATTCCAAAGCTATTTGCAAAGGAATAGTTTGATTTTGAAAAAAGCAACAAAAAGAAGGAATATGCGTTGTAAAAGATACAGTTTTGTGGGTCAAATTTTCTTTGTGTTTATCAAGGCGAGAAAAAGTTCAGAGAAAATATTTTGTGGTTTCTCTGAGTTGAGTGATAATTAAGTAATAGATATCTAGGTTTAAATGGTTTGTACTTGTCTTTAGAACTGTTTGTCTCCAGCGATGCTTATGCCAAATTGTGGACAGTTTTTTTCTGGATATACACACACTAGAAATCATCAATCATAGGCAATCCCTCGGAATCGAGGAAGACTTGCTTCCACTTTTAAAATGAGTCCTTAGGTGGCTGAACAGTCCAATACAAGAACCACAGTCCCTGTCACAGGTGGGACAGATAGTCATTAGAAACATAGAAACATAGAAAATAGGTGCAGGAGCAGGCCATTCAGCCCTTCTAGCCTGCACCGCCATTCAATGAGTTCATGGCTGAACATGAAACTTCAGTACCCCCTTCCTGCTTTCTCGCCATAACCCTTGATCCCCCGAGTAGTAAGGACTTCATCTAACTCCCTTTTGAATATATTTAGTGAATTGGCCTCAACTACTTTCTGTGGTAGAGAATTCCACAGGTTCACCACTCTCTGGGTGAAGAAGTTTCTCCTCATCTCGGTCCTAAATGGCTTACCCCTTATCCTCAGACTGTGACCCCTGGTTCTGGACTTCCCCAACATTGGGAACATTCTTTCTGCATCTAACCTGTCTAAACCCGTCAGAATTTTAAACGTTTCTATGAGGTCCCCTCTCATTCTTCTGAACTCCAGTGAATACAAGCCCAGTTGATCCAATCTTTCTTGATAGGTCAGTCCCGCCATCCCGGGAATCAGTCTGGTGAACCTTCGCTGCACTCCCTCAATAGCAAGAATGTCCTTCCTCAAGTTAGGAGACCAAAACTGTACACAATACTCCAGGTGTGGCCTCACCAAGGCCCTGTACAACTGTAGCAACACCTCCCTGCCCCTGTATTCAAATCCCCTCGCTATGAAGGCCAACATGCCATTTGCTTTCTTAACCGCCTGCTGTACCTGCATGCTAACCTTCAATGACTGATGTACCATGACACCCAGGTCTCGTTGCACCTTCCCTTTTCCTAATCTGTCACCATTCAGATAATAGTCTGTCTCTCTGTTTTTACCACCAAAGTGGATAACCTCACATTTATCCACATTATACTTCATCTGCCATGCATTTGCCCACTCACCTAACCTATCCAAGTCACTCTGCAGCCTAATAGCATCCTCCTCGCAGCTCACACTGCCACCCAACTTAGTATCATCCGCAAATTTGGAGATACTGCATTTAATCCCCTCGTCTAAATCATTAATGTACAATGTAAACAGCTGGGGCCCCAGCACAGAACCTTGCGGCACTCCACTAGTCACTGCCAGACATTCTGAAAAGTACCCATTTACTCCTACTCTTTGCTTCCTGTCTGACAACCAGTTCTCAATCCACGTCAGCACACTACCCCCAATCCCATGTGCTTTAACTTTGCACATTAATCTCTTGTGTGGGACCTTGTCGAAAGCCTTCTGAAAGTCCAAATATACCACATCAACTGGTTCTCCTTTGTCCACTTTACTGGAAACATCCTCAAAAAATTCCAGAAGATTTGTCAAGCATGATTTCCCTTTCACAAATCCATGCTGACTTGGACCTATCATGTCACCATTTTCCAGATGCACTGCTATGACATCCTTAATAATTGATTCCATCATTTTACCCACGACTGAGGTCAGGCTGACCGGTCTATAATTCCCTGTTTTCTCTCTCCCTCCTTTTTTAAAAAGTGGGGTTACATTGGCTACCCTCCACTCCATAGGAACTGATCCAGAGTCAATGGAATGTTGGAAAATGACTGTCAATGCATCCGCTATTTCCAAGGCCACCTCCTTAAGTACTCTGGGATGCAGTCCATCAGGCCCTGGGGATTTATCGGCCTTCAATCCCATCAATTTCCCCAACACAATTTCCCGACTAATAAAGATTTCCCTCAGTTCCCCCTCCTTACTAGACCCTCTGACCCCTTTTATATCCGGAAGGTTGTTTGTATCCTCCTTAGTGAATACCGAACCAAAGTACTTGTTCAATTGGTCTGCCATTTCTTTGTTCCCCGTTATGACTTCCCCTGATTCTGACTGCAGGGGACCTACGTTTGTCTTCACCAACCTTTTTCTCTTTACATACCTATAGAAACTTTTGCAATCCGCCTTAATGTTCCCTGCAAGCTTCTTCTCGTACTCCATTTTCCCTGCCCTAATCAAACCCTTTGTCCTCCTCTGCTGAGTTCTAAATTTCTCCCAGTCCCCAGGTTCGCTGCTATTTCTGGCCAATTTGTATGCCACTTCCTTGGCTTTAATACTATCCCTGATTTCCCTAGATAGCCACGATTGAGCCACCTTCCCTTTTTTATTTTTACGCCAGACAGGAATGTACAATTGTTGTAATTCATCCATGCGGTCTCTAAATGTCTGCCATTGCCCATCCACAGTCAACCCCCTAAGTATCATTCGCCAATCTATCCTAGCCAATTCACGCCTCATACCTTCAAAGTTACCCTTCTTTAAGTTCTGGACCATGGTCTCTGAAATTACTGTTTCATTCTCCATCCTAATGCAGAATTCCACCATATTATGGTCACTCTTCCCCAAGGGGCCTCGCACAATGAGATTGCTAATTAATCCTCTCTCATTACACAACACCCAGTCTAAGATGGCCTCCCCCCTAGTTGGTTCCTCAACATATTGGTCTAGAAAACCTACCCTTATGCACTCCAGGAAATCCTCCTCCACCGTATTGCTTCCAGTTTGGCTAGCCCAATCTATGTGCATATTAAAGTCACCCATTATAACTGCTACACCTTTATTGCATGCACCCCTAATTTCCTGTTTGATGCCCTCCCCAACATCCCTATTACTGTTTGGAGGTCGGTACATAACTCCTACTAACGTTTTTTGCCCTTTGGTGTTCTGCAGCTCTACCCATATAGATTCCACATCATCCAAGCTAATGTCTTTCCTAACTATTGCATTAATCTCCTCTTTAACCAGCAATGCTACCCCACCTCCTTTTCCTTTTATTCTATCCTTCCTGAATGTTGAATACCCCTGAATGTTGAGTTCCCAGCCCTGATCATCCTGGAGCCACGTCTCCGTAATCCCAATCACATCATATTTGTTAACATCTATTTGCACAATTAATTCATCCACCTTATTGCGGATACTCCTTGCATTAAGACACAAAGCCTTCAGGCTTGTTTTATTAACACCCTTTGTCCTTTTAGAATTTTGCTGTACAGTGGCCCTTTTTGTTCTTTGCCTTGGGTTTCTCTGCCCTCCACTTTTCCTCATCTCCTTTCTGTCTTTTGCTTTTGTCTCCTTTTTGTTTCCCTCTGTCTCCCTGCATTGGTTCCCATCCCCCTGCCATATTAGTTTAAATCCTCCCCAACAGCACTAGCAAACACTCCCCCTAGGACATTGGTTCCGGTCCTGCCCAGGTGCAGACCGTCCGGTTTGTACTGGTCCCACCTCCCCCAGAACCGGTTCCAATGCCCCAGGAATTTGAATCCCTCCCTGCTGCACCACTGCTCAAGCCACGTATTCATCTGCGCTATCCTGCGATTCCTACTCTGACTATCACGTGGCACTGGTAGCAATCCCGAGATTACTACTTTTGAGGTCCTACTTTTTAATTTAGCTCCTAGCTCCTTAAATTCGTTTCGTAGGACCTCATCCCTTTTTTTACCTATGTCGTTGGTACCAATGTGCACCACGACAACTGGCTGTTCTCCCTCCCATTTCAGAATGTCCTGCACCCGCTCCGAGACATCCTTGACCCTTGCACCAGGGAGGCAACATACCATCCTGGAGTCTCGGTTGCGGCCGCAGAAACGCCTATCTATTCCCCTCACAATTGAATCCCCTATCACTATCGCTCTCCCACTCTTTTTCTTGCCCTCCTGTGCAGCAGAGCCAGCCACGGTGCCATGAACTTGGCTGCTGCTGCCCTCCCCTGATGAGTCATTCCCCTCAACAGTACCCAAAGCGGTGTATCTGTTTTGCAGGGGGATGACCACAGGGGACCCCTGCACTACCTTCCTTGCACTACTCTTCCTGCTGGTCTTCCATTCCCTATCTGGCTGTGGACCCTTTCCCTGCGGTAAGACCAACTCACTACACGTGCTACTCACGTCATTCTCAGCATCGTGGATGCTCCAGAGTAAATCCACCCTCAGCTCCAATTCCGCAACGCGGACCGTCAGGAGCCGGAGGTGGACACACTTCCCGCACACGTAGTCGTCAGGGACACCGGAAGCGTCCCTGAGTTCCCACATGGTACAGGAGGAGCATAACACCCGACCGAGCTCTCCTGCCATGTCTTAACCCTTAGATACACTTAAACTGGTAATAACAATGTTAAAAGTTACTGACCAATATAAGAAGAAAAAGAAAAACTACGCACCAATCACCAGCCAATCACTTACCCCCTAGGCTGTGACGTCACCTTTGTATCTTTGCCTTCTCCCTGTAGCTGCACCGGTACGCCTCTCGCCGACCCCGGACTCGCGCTGCTCCGAGCTCCCGCCTCCTCGACTGACTGCTCGAACTGCTCGACTCCCGCTGGCCTTTATAGGCCTCTCGCTGACCCCGGACTCGCGCTGCTCCGAGCTCCTGCCTCCTCGACTGACTGCTCGAACTGCTCGACTCCCGCTGGCCTTTATAGGCCTCTCGCCGACCCCGGACTCGCGCTGCTCCGAGCTCCCGCCTCCTCGACTGACTGAGGGAAGGGAGGGTGGGACTGATTTGCCGTACGCTCTTTCCGCTGCCTGCGCTTGGTTTCTGCATGCTCTCGGCGACAAGACTCGAGGTGCTCAGCGCCCTCCCGGATGCACTTCCTCCACTTAGGGTGGTCTTTGACCAGGGACTCCTGGGTGTCAGTGGGGATGTTGCACTTTATCAGAGAGGCTTTGAGGGTGTCCCTGTAACATTTCCTCTGCCCACCTTTGGTTCGTTTGCCGTGAAGGAGTTCCGAGTAGAGCGCTGGCTTTGGTGTCGCGAATGATGTGACCCGCCCAGCAGAGCTGGTCGAGTGTGGTCAGTGCTTCAATGCTGGGGATGTTGGCCTGGTTGAGGATGCGTCTGTCCTCCCAGGGGATTTGTAGAATCCTGCGGAGGCATCGTTGGTGGTATTTCTGATGATGATGATGATGATGACACACACTCTAGAAATAGGAGTGAGATTCTCCAAACTCATTTTATGCAGGGTCCTTACAGCTGATAAAAAGATAGGAGATTGTCATGAAGTCAGAGGTGTAAAAGCCCGGAATCCTAACTCACTGCATCATGCATTCGCACAAATGTGTATGTTCCCATATCATGAGTCTCCTTAAATCTTAAGTGACATTTCAAGTCTAAAAAATCTTCTCCCTTTCTCATATGAAAATAGCTAAACTGTTACATCTCCAAAATATGGTGTGTCACAGCCAGAGAAGATGAGGAAGTAAATCTGCTTCTTCATCTGTAGCGTGGAAATGATGAACAATTTAAATAAATGTAGCTCCAGTTTTGTTTTGAATGTTATGCTCAAAGTGAGGGTTGTCAGCACATCAGCGTATCCAAAATTATAATACTGGTGAACCGCTTGCCTGGGAGGAATTCTACACTGGGATAAGAAAAGAGGAAATGATGGAAGGAAGGGAAGAAAGAGAGGAAAAGAGGAAGGAAGGAAGGAAGAGAGGGAGGACGGAAGGAAGGAAAGGAGGAAGGAAGGAAGGGAGTGAGGAAGGGATGAAGAGAGGGAGGAAGAGAGGAAGGAAGGAAGGGAGGGAGGAAAGGTAGGGAGGGAGGAAAGGGATGAAGGGAGAGAGGAAGATCGGAAGGAAAAGAGGAAGGAAGGCAAGGAGGAAGAGAGGAAGGAAGAGAGGAAGAAAGGGAGGGAGGGAGACAGACCTGACACCAAGGACAACTCCCCTGCTCTTCATCGAAGTAGTGCCATAAGATCTTTTATGTCCACCTGAGAGAGTAAGCTGGGTCTCGGTTTAACGTCTCATCCGAAAGACGGCACCTCCGACAGAGCAGCACTCCCTCAGTACTACACTGGAGTGTCAATTTAAAGTGCCAGAGACTCTCACTAAAAAATATTATCCACAGAAACAGGTGAATGGTCACTGGTACAACTACCAAGAAGATTAATCTCTGTGGAATATGTCTTTGATCCTCAGAAGTAATCACTCAAAAGTGCAGGATGTCAATCTAATTTTTTAACTTACGTTAGTCAACTCTAACCAGATGCATTCATAACATAAGAACATAAGAATTAGGAGCAGGAGTAGGCCATTCGGCCCCTCGAGCCTGCTCCGCCATTCAATGAGATCATGGCTGATCTTCTACCTCAACTTCACTTTCCTGCCCTATCCCCATATCCCTTGATTCCCTTAATATCCAAAAATCTATCGATCTCTGCCTCAGCTTAACTAACTCAGACTTGGCTAGCAGTCAAGGACAGGAGGGTGTGACTACGAGTGAGGGAGGTATGGGGATCCAGGGGTAGTGATGGAGGAGCCTCAGCCCTTGCTCTTGTCCAACAGGTTCGAGGCTCTTACTCCCTGTGTGGACGAGAGCAGGGACTGCAGGGAGAATGAGCAAACTGACCACAGCACCGTGGTACAGGGGGCAATTCAAGTGGGGGAAGTGAAAAGAAACATTGCAGTAGTAGGGGACAGTATCATTAGGGGGATAGATACAGTTCTCTGCAGCCGGGAGCATGAGTCACGAAGGCTGTGTTGCCTGCCTGGTGCCAGGGTTAAGGACATCTCCTCAGGGCTGGAGAGGAACTTGGAGTGGGAGGGGGTAGATCCAGTTGTCGTGGTCCACGTGGTACCAACAACATAGATATGACAGAAAAGAAGGTTCTGCAAAGGGATTATGAGCAGCTAGGGGCCAAATTAAAAACCAGAACCGCAAAGATTAATAATCTCTGGACTACGACCCGAACCACGAACAAATTTACATCAGTTAAATAAGATCAGAGAGTTAAACTCGGGGCTCAAAGACTGGTGTGGGAGAAATGGGTTTTGGTTCCTGGGGCACTGGCAGCAGTACTGGGCTAAGAGGGAGCTATTCCGTCGGGACGGACTCCACTTAAACTGTGCTGGGACAAGGGTCCTGGTGAACCGAATAACTAGTGCTGCACAGAGGGCTTTAAACTAATTACTGGGGGGAAGGGTTCAGGTGAGCAGAAACCTAAAAGCTCAAAGAAAAAGGTGAAGACAATAGAGCCGGGTAGCATTGGGGGAAATGAAATCCAGAGCGTGACAGGAAGGGACAGGATCTATAAACATAACAGTGTATCAGAAACTGGGGCCATAGCAGGAGAAAATGGTAAGAAAACACATTTAAAAGCTCTTTATCTGAATGCACGCAGCATTCGTAACAAATTAAATGAGCTGTCGGCACAAATAGTTACAAATGGGTATGATCTGGCAGCCATAATAGAGACGTGGTTGCAAGTTGACCAAGACTGGGAACTAAACATTGAGGGGTACTTGACAATTCAGAAGGCCGGACAGAAAGGAAAAGGAGGTGGGGTAACTCTGTTGATAAAGGATGGAATCACTGCAATAGTGAGAAACGATATTGACTCAAATGGTGAGGATATTGAAACAGTTTGGGTGGAGATAAAGAACAATAACGGGAAAAAGTCACTGGTGGGCGTAGTCTATCCCCCCCCCTAACAGAAGCAACTCTGTTGGTTGGAGCATAAACCAGGAAATAGTGCGGGCTTGTAAAATGGGAACAACAATAATCATGGGTGATTTTAACCTCCATATTGATTGGATAAATCAAATTGGTCAGGGTAGCCTTGAGGAGGAGTTCATAGAGTGCATAAGAGACGAGTTCCTTGAGCAGTATGTAACGGAACCAACCAGGGGGCAGGCTATCTTAGTCCTGTGTAATGAGACAGGATTAATAAACAATCTCCTGGTAAAGGATCCCCTTGGAATGAGTGATCATAGCATGGTTGAATTTCAAATTCAGATGGAGGGTGAGAAAGTTGGATCTCTAACCAGCATACTAAGCTTAAATAAAGGAGACTATAAAGTTATGAGGGCAGAGTTGGGTAAAGTGGACTGGGAAAATAGATTCAAGTGTAGGACAGTTGATGAACAGTGGTGTACATTTAAGGAGATATTTCATAATGCTCAAGAAAAATATATTCCAATGAGGAAAGGGTGTAAGAGAAAGGATAGCCATCCGTGGCTAACTAAAGAAATAAAGGAAGGTATCCAATTAGAAACAAGGGCATACAAATTGGCCAAAACTAGTGGGAGGATAGAAGATTGGGAAGCTTTTAAAAGCCAGCAAAGAATGACTAAAAAAATGATTAAGAAAGGGAAGATACACTATGGGCTCAATTTTCCCCAGTGATTTGTGCCGTTTATTTTGAGCAGGCTGCTTTTTTTGGCCTAAGATAAAAAAAACACATTTTCTCCAATCAATTTGCACCAGTGTAACTCAGTTAGTTATGATTGTTTTAGGTAAGTTCTTTTTTCAGCCAAAGGGGGCGTAACCTGCCACCTGCACCAATTCTGGCCATTTAGGGAAGTTTGGCCAGCTGAGAGTTACTCCAGTTGAGTTTAGAAGGATGAGAGGGGATCTCATAGAAACATAAAATTCTGATGGGATTGGACAGGTTAGATGCAGGAAGAATGTTCCCGATGTTGGGGAAGTCCAGAACCAGGGGACATAATCTAAGGATAAGGGGTAAGCCATTTAGGACTGAGATGAGGAGAAACTTCTTCACTCAGAGAGTTGTTAACCTGTGGAATTCCCTGCCGCAGAGTTGTTGAGGCCAGTTCATTGGATATATTCAAGAGAGAGTTAGGTATGGCCCTTACGGCTAAAGGGATCAAGGGGTATGGAGAGAAAGCAGGAAAGGGGTACTGAGGTGAATGATCAGCCATGATCATATTGAATGGTGGTGTAGGCTCGAAGGGCCGAATGGCCTACTCCTGCACCTATTTTCTATGTTTCTATGTTTCTATGTTTCTTCGGCCAGCGTATGTGGCCTCTGCAGAAAAACCTTCTGGAGAGTTTAGGAAATCGACGCAGATAAGGAAATCGGTGCAGGTAAGTGCAGAAGGTGTCCGGACAGCAGCAGCTGGAAATGTAAGGGTGGGGGGGGTTAGAAGGGGGAGCACAGGTGGGGGGTGGAAAAGTGGGTGGGGGAAGCCTTTTGGGTGTAGTTAGGTGTGGGGACTGGGAGGGAGGGGGCCATTCGGCCTAGGAAAGGGGAGGGCTAGCGGACAGGGAGGCCACTCGGCCAGGACTCGGGGCGGGGGAGCACACAGGCTTTAATAATTGGAGGCAAGTTGCTGCAATAGATTTTGACGTGTTTTTAAGTTGATGCAATGTGTTTTAATGTGTTGGGAGCTGGCTGTGAGCTTGCAGCCTCAGCCCGCATTGTGTCCCTGGTTACCGTGGCAGCCCGATCTTTTTGGCACAGGTCAAGGCTCCACCCCCAAAACTAGGCCATGCCAAAATGAAGAAATCCAACGGGGAAACTTACAACATTTTTTTTTGGCTTACTTAGGCCCCAAAAAAAGGGCGTCACTCTTCAAGTATGCCAAAACAAAGCTTTGGAGAAAATTGAGCCCTATGAAAGTAAACTAACATGAAATATCAAAACAGATAGCAAGAGTTTCAACAGGTATATTAAAAGGAAAAGAGTGGCTTGAGTAAATGTTGGTCCCTTAGAGGACGAGACCAGGGAATTAGCGATGGGGAACATGAAGATGGCAGAAATTCTGAACAATATTTTGTATCAGTCTTTATGGTATTGGACACTAACAATATTCCAACAGTGGATCGTCAAGGCGCTATAGCGGGGGAGGAACTTAACACAATCACAATCACTAAGAAGGTGGTACTCAGTAAGATAATGGGACTAAAGGCAGATAAATCCCCTGGACCTGATGGCTTGCATCCTAGGGTCCTAAGAGAAGTAGCAACAGGGATTGTGGATGCACTCGTTGTAATTTACCAACATTTCTGGGATTCTGGGGCGATTCCAGCAGATTGGAAAACTGAAAATGTAACGCCCCTATTTAAAAAAGGAGGCAGACAAAAAGCAGGAACTATAGATCAGTTAGCCTAACAGCTGTGGTTGGGAAAATGTTGGAGTCCATTATTAAAGAAGCAGTCGCAGGAGATTTGGAAAAGCAAAATTCGGTCAGGCAGAGCCAGCATGGATTTATGAAGGGGAAGTCATGTTTGACAAATTTTCTGGAATTCTTTGAGGATGTAATGAGCAGGGTGGATAAAGGGGAACCAGTGGATGTGGTGTATTTGAACTTCCAGAAGGCATTTGACGAGATGCCACATAAAAGGTTACTGCACAAGATAAAAGTTCACAGGGTTAGGGGTAATATATTAGCATTGAAAGAGGATTGGCTAACTAACAGAAAACAGAGAGTTGGGATAAATGGTTCATTCTCTGGTTGGCAGTCAGTAACTAGTGGGGTGGTGCAGGGATCAGTGCTGGGACCCCAACTATTTACAATCTATATTAATGACTTGGATGAAGGAACTAAGTGTAACATAGCCAAGTTTGCTGATGGTACAAAGATGAGAGGAAAAGCAATGTGTGAGGAGGACACAAAAAACCGGAAAAAAGGACATAGACAGGCTAAGTGAGTGGGCAAAAATTTGGCAAATGGAGTAGAATGTTGGAAAGTGTAAGGTTATGCACTTTGGCAGAAAAAAAATCAAAGAGCAAGTTATTATTTAAATGGAGAAAGATTGCAAAGTGCTGCAGTACAGTGGGACCTGGGGGTTCTGGTGCATGAAACACAAAAGGATAGTGTGCAGGTACAGCAAATGATCAGGAAGGCCAATGGTATCTTGACCTTTATTGCAAAGAGGATGGAGTATAAAAGCAATGAAGTCTTGCAACAGCTTATTGGTGAGGCCACACCTAGAATACTGCGTGCAGTTTTGGTTTCCATATTTAAGAAAGGATATACTCGCTTTGGAGGCAGTTCAGAGAAGGTTCACTAGGTTGATTCTGGAGATGACGGGGTTGACCTATGAGGAAAGGTTGAGCAGGTTGGGACTCTACTCAATGGAATTCAGAAGTTTGAGAGGTGATCTTATCGAAATGTATAAGATTATGAGGGGGCTTGACATGGTGGATGCAGAGAGAATGTTTCCACTGATGGGGGAGACTAGAACTAGAGGGCATGGTCTTAGAATAAAGGGCCGCCCATTTAAAACTGAGATGAGGAGGAATTTCTTCTCTCAGAAGGTTGTAAATCTGTGGAATTCACTGCCTCAGAGAGCTGTGGAAGCTGGGACATAGAATACACTTAAGACAGAAATAAACAGTTAAAGGGGAGGGCTGCCGCGAGCTCTGCAAGAACTTTAGTTCGGCCCACTGGGTCATGAGGGAGGGTTCCAGCCAGTCAGCAGCCTGGCACCAAAGAGGAGGTGACGGGCTGCCTGTTGGCGGCCCGGCTGAACCCGTGGGCACCATTGTCGGGCTGAACTCGATGTTGGCCCAACAATTAAAATAAAATGGCGCCCGCGGCAGTGAGCCCTCCCCTTTAATGTACGCGCCGCCCAGCCACTTGCAGCTCCCCGCCGGGGAAAGCTGTCAGTGGCACCGACGGGCGGTGCCGCTCCCGCGGGTCAATTTCCCACTGGCGTCGGTAAGGGGGTGACCGCCGGTCAGTGTGGGGTCAGCGTGTGCCTGACAGGGTGGCAACACGGGCCACGGAGAAACCCGTTCCTGCCGCTCCCGGCCCGGGGGGCAATTTTGGATCGGTCGGTCCATCCATCTGTCCCCAGTCGGTGAGGCCTATCCGCTCTATTGCCGCCTCTTAGAGGCAGTAATGGAGCTTAAGGAGGGGAGACATTTCGGCTCCTGAGCCTCCACAGTCCTCTGGGGTAGAGAATTCCAGAGATTCACCAACCTCTGACTGAAGAAATCTTTCCTCATCTCTGTCCTAAATGGTCGACCCCTTATTCTGAGACTGTGACCCCCTGGTTCCAGACTCGTCAACCAGAGGAAACATCCTCCTTGCATCTACCCTGTCAAGCCCTGTAAAAATGTTGTATGTTTCAATTAGATCATCTCTCATTCATCTAAACTCTAGAGAATATTGGCCTAGTCTACTCAATCTTTCCTCACAGGACAATCCCCCCATCCCAGGAATCAGTCTGGTGAACATGCGTTACACTCCCTCAATGGCAAATATCTCCTTCTTTAGGTAAGGAGACCAAACCTGTACACAATACTCCAGGTGCGGTCTCACCAGAGCCCCATATAATTGCAATAAGACGTCTTTACTCTTATACTCAAATCCTCTTGTAATAAAGGCCAACAAACCATTTACTTTCTTAATTGCTTGCTGTACCTGCATGTTAACTTTCAGTGATTGGTGTACAAGGACACCCAGGTCCCTCTGAACACCAACATTTCCCAATCTCTCACCATTTAAAAATATTCTGCTTTTCTATTTTTCTGACCAAAGTGGATAACTTCACATTTTTCCATATTATATTCCATTTACCATGTTCTTGCCCACTCACTTAGCCCGTCTATATCCCCTTGAAGCCTCTTTGCATCCTCCTCACAACTTACATTCCCATCTTACATATCATCAGCAAATCTGGATACATTACATTTGGTCCCCTCATCCAAATCATTGATATAGATTGTGAATAGCTGGGGCCCCAGTACTGATCCCTTCGGTATCCCACTAGTTACAGTCTGCCAACCCAAAAATTATCCGTTTATTCCTACTTTCTGTGTTCATGTCCGTTAACCAATCCTCTATCCATGCTCGTGAAGATGCCCATATTGCACATGATATTCATAGAGACCTTATCAAAAAGTTATATAAAGTTAAAAATCATCTTTTTGTGATTCATAAGTAAATTTGCCAATATTTTATCAGTTCTGTTAACAACAGCGAACAGCATTAAGATTGACTGGATGTTTTCCTAGATGAGGATGTTGCTGGATTGTAACATTTAGAATATTATTAAAGCCATTTCATAGTGCTTTAACTTTCTAAATTCTTACGTGGTTGAATGTTAAAATGACTTTGCAGCGAATAACACGAGCTTCATAAGTGATGCAGGTTTTATTAATGGTGGCAGGGATCGGAAAGAAACTGACTATTCATGATATTGTTGCAGACATGCTTGAATGGAATTGATCAGATAATCTAGAATTCAGAGGGATTGATGGAAGTCTTGGCCATATATGTGAATAGAAGCTATTCACAAAGTATTTGTTCACCCGTACAATTGTGTTTTTCAGAAGACCTCACATAATTTCTGTAAAAAAATGACGTGTTGACTTAGCAGAATTGGCCAAAAGTGACATTTGTTTTGCTGCAGTTTCACTGAATATATCAACATTGTGTTCAGCTGTAGCGATCGGGACTGAAAAATTAGTATTCCTTTGCTATTTGCACTGCACTTTGCTGATCTGTAGTGTGACACTTGGCAAAGAAACAAATTACACCAACTCCAGGCTCCTGTTATTGACCTACAAACAGTGTAAGTACCACATTGTATTGTTATTGATTATATTTCTTGCAGAATGGCTCTTCTTTCATTTATCCTCACTTGACAGTCAGGTGTTATCACTAACCTATCCTGGAGATGCTGTTCTATTCCAGGGAATTCTTTTACACCAGAGATAAAAGCCTTCAGAAGATAGATAACTAAAGTACAAAAGTAATAATGTATTGTATGAAAGCTGAACCAGTGCTTCCTTCCTTCACTGTGGAAGCACACCTAGTCTGTGCATGGCATCTATCTAATGCTGCTGGTCCAAGATTGTACACTTTCCTCACAGGGAATTATAGCTCTGTATCCATGCCAAACAAAACTTTGTTCAAGTATCAAGCTTTCATCATGTTCTGGTTAAATCAATTCAGATATGAAGCCTCTTGACCAACTGTTACAAATAAGGACAAACAGTTTTGGTTTCCATATTTACGAAAGGATATACTTGCTTTGGAGGCAGTTCAGAGAAGGTTCACAAGGTTGATTCCGGAGATGAGGGGCTTGACTTATGAGGAAAGGTTGAGTAGATTGGACCTCTACTCATTGGAGTTCAGGTGATCTTATCAAAATGTATAAGATTATGAGGGGGCTTGACAAGGTGGATGCAGAGAGGATGTTTCCACTGATGGGGGAGCGAACTAGAGGGCACGATCTTAGAATAAGGGGCTGCTCATTTAAAACAGAGATGAGGAGAAATTTCTTCTCCCAGAGTGTTGTAAATCTATGGAATTCACTGCCTCAGAGAGCTTTGGATGCTGGGACATTGAATAAATTTAAGAGAGAACTCGACAGTTTCTTAACGATAAGGGGTTATGGGGAGCGGGCAGGGAAGTTAAGCTGAGTCCATGATCGGATCAGCCATGACCTTATTGAATGGCGGAGCAGGCTCGAGTGGCCTATGGCCTACTCCTGATCCTATTTCTTTTGTTCTTATGTTCTTATCAGTGCTGAGATTAGGAGCAATTACTTCACTCAGAGGGTTGTGAATCTTTGGAATTTTCTACTCAGAAGGCTGTGGATGCTCAATTGTTAAGCATTTTCAAGACTGAAATCGATATATATTTGGGCACAAAGGGAATCAAGGGATACCAGGATAGGGCAGGAAAGGGGAGGTGAGGTTGAAGATCAGCCATGATCTTAGTGAATGGCAGAGCAGATCCGAATAGACGTATGGACGACTCCTGCTCCTAATTCGTATGTCGTTATGCAGTGTGATCCTGGTTGTTGCTGACCTGAGAAATGCACATTCTAGTTTCAGAACTGTTTATTACTAAGTATTACAAATCGTTTGCACTCTGGTGCTGTTTTGTGATTTGATTATGAAGTTTGTGACAAGCTAACAGAACGCTCTTGTAAAAAAAGTAAATCAAGCTGACCATTTTAAACAGAACATCAACATCCACACAGGAAATTTAAAACAATCAGAAATCCATCGTGTCCATAACCTGAATGATTTCACAAAGCAATTTAACGGATGTCTAAAAATTGCAAGAACAACCATAACAGGCCCATGTATTTCCTGTTTTAGTATAATTATATGTCTCCAGCTTTTACATCAAAAGTTTAGCATTGTCTTAGAAACAAAGAAAATAGGTGCAGGAGTAGGCCATTCAGCCCTTCGAGCCTGCACCACCATTCAATAAGATCATGGCTGATTTATTCAACAGAATCTGAAATATGTTGGAAACCATTGTATTAAAAGGAGATTTTGTGAATTTGGAAATATGTCACAAAACAAGTAACTCTGCCAGAGTAATACTGTTGCCTGTATATATTGTTTTATTCGGTCCGGGATGTGGGTGTCGCTGGCAGGGCCAGCATTTATTGCCCATCCCGAATTGCCCTTGAGAAGGTGGTGGTGAGCTGCCTTCTTGAACCGCTGCAGTCCGTATGGTGAAGGTACTCCCACAGTGCTGTTAGGGAGGGAGTTCCAGGATTTTGACCCAGCGATAATGGAAGAATGGTGATATATTTCCAAGTCAGGCTGGTATGTAACTTGGGAGGGGAACGTGGAGGTGGTGGTGTTCCCATACACCTGCTGCCCTTGTCCTTCTAGATGGTAAGGTCGCGGGTTTGGGAGGTGCTGCCGAAGAAGCCTTGGCAAGTTGCTGCAGTGCATCGTGTAGATGGTACACACTGCAGCCACGGTGCGCCGGTGGTGGAGGGAGTGAATGTTTAAAGTGGTGGATGGGGTGCCAATTACGCGGGCTGGTTTGACCTGGATGGTGTTGCGTTTCTTGAGTGTTGTTGGAGCTGCACTCATCCAGGCAAGTGGGACACTGAGCTATACAATCTGTTTATGTGTATGGCATAAGAGAAAATTGCCGACAATGAAACCGAAAGTCTGGCCCTATAACCCTTTGCAGCCTCTTGGCATCCCCCTCACAGCTTACTTTCCCACCTAGCTTTTGCCAGCAAACTTGGATACATTACACTCAGTCCCCTCATCTAAGTCATTGATACAGATTGTGAATTGCTGAGGCTCAAACACTGATCCTTGTGGCACTCCACTAGTTACACCCTGCTATCCCGAAAATGACCCATTTATTCCTACTCTCTGTTTTCTGTTCGTTAACCAATCCTCAATTAATGCTAATATATTACCACCAAACCTATGAACCCTAATCTTGTGTAACAGCCTCTTGTGTGGCATCTTATTGAAAGTCTTCTGAAAATCCAAATACACCACATCCACTGGTTCTTCCTTATCTCCCCTGTTAGTTACACCCTCAAAATACTAATAGATTTATCAAACACGATTTCCCTTTCATAAATCTGTGTTGACACTGCCTAATCATAATGATATTCCAAGTGCTCTGTTACCACGTCCTTCTTAATAGATTCTAGCATTTTCCCTACTACTGATGTCAGGTTACCTGACTTATTTTCTCTCCCACTCCTTTATTGAATAGTGGGCTTACATTTGCTACCTTCCAATCCATAGGGACTGTTCTGGAACCTAGGGAATTCTGGAAAATCACAACCAATGCATCCACTATCTCTGTAGCCACCTCTTTTAAAACTGTAGAGTGTGGGCCATCAGGTCCAGGGGATCTGTTGGCTTTTAGTTCCATTAATTTCTCCGATATTTTTTCTTTACTAAAGGTTTCTCACTTTCATTATACCCTTGATTCCCCACAATCTATAGTATGTTCTTTGTGTCTTCTACATAAAAACATAAGAACATAAGAAATAGGAGCAGGAGTAGGCAATAAGGCCCCTCGAGCCTGCTCCGCCATTCAATAAGATCATGGATGATCTGATCATGGACTCAGCTCCACTTCCCTGCCCACTCCCCATAACCCCTTATCCCCTTATTGTTTAAGAAACTGTCTATTTCTGTCTTAAATTTATTTCATGTCCCAGCTTCCACAGCTCTCTGAGGCAGCGAATTCCACAGATTCACAACTCTCTGAGAGAAAACATTTTTCCTCATCTCTGTTTTAAATGGGCGGCCCCTTATTCTAAAATCATGCCCACTAGTTCTAGTCTCCCCCATCAGTGGAAACATCCTCTCTGCATCCACCTTCTCTTGGGAAGACAGACACAAATTATCCATTTAACATCACTGTCATTTCCTTATTTTCTGTCATAATCTCTGCCTCTAAAGAACCCACATTTATTTTCACTAATATCTTCCTTTTTTACATACTTGTAAAAGATCTTACAATCCGTTTTTATATTTCTTGCTCGTTTACTCTCATATTCTATAATCTCCTTCCATCAATTTTTTGGTCAACCTTTGCTGATTTTAAAAATCCGCCCAATCCTCAGGCTTACTACTCTTTTGGAAACTTCGTAAGCTTCTTCTTTTAATCTAGTACTATCCTCAATTTCTTTAGTCAGCCATAGTTGCACCTCTTTTCCAGTGGATTTTTTATTGCTCAGGGGAATGTATATTCATTGAGAATTATGAATGTTTTCTTTAAATGTTTGCCATTGCTTATCTACCATCATATTTTTTAATCAAATTTCTCAATCTACCTCAGCCAACTCACCCCTCATACCTCTGTAATTGGCTTTGTTTAAATTTAAGACCCTAATTTCAGACTTAACCACATCACTCTCAAACTTAATATTAATACTCTTGGCCAGAGGATCCTTTGCTATATGCTTACTAACTAACCCTGTCTCATTACACAATCCTAGATGTAAAATAACCTGTTCCCTAGTTCGTTCCTCAAAATATTGTTCTCGAAAACTCTCCTGAAGACATTCAAGCTATTTTTGCCAATTTGTTTTGCCCAGTCTATATGAAGATTAAAGACCCCCAAGATTATTGCATTACCCTTGCTACATACTCCTCTAATTTCCTGATTTGTACTATTTCCAGATCTATGATTACTGTTCGGAGGCCTATAAACTACTCCCACCAGTGTTTCCATTAGCTGTAACACAGCTTGGGATGTCCAGTGATCATGAAAGGTGCTATATAAATGCAAGTCTTTCTTTTGTCTGCCCTTTGTTATTTCGTAGCTCAACGCAAACTGATTCTACATCCTGATTTTCTGGGCTGAAATCATTTGTCCCATCCTTTATCAGGGCTACCCCACCTCCTTTTCCATTTCTTTTTTAAAAGTCAACTACCCTGGAATATTTAGTTCCCAATGTTGGTCACCCTGCAACCTGGTGTACTTGATTACTTCTCATTAAATTACACATCATGAAGTGGAATAAGTGGGACTGAGCTAACATTATAATAGCAATGCTTGAATTGTTAGTAAAGTGTATCTTTGAAATAAACGCTATAGATAGTAATGGTTCTTCACTGAGGCATGCTGGGATACCTGACTACAAGTATCTTTAGAGACAGCTAGCTTATTTAAAAGCTTGGAAAAACTAAACTGTTATTCAGAAGCTTGTGGAAATTACTCATTGTTATGTGCAGAGCGAGAAGATAAGGAAATGAAGGCCAGACCGGGTGCCATGGGAACGGGAGGCCCAGGCTACAAGGAGATAAGATAACGGAGATACCTGCTGGACTTGAATAACTCCATTGATGTAGTATAAGTGTTGAAACAGTGTGTACTGATTTGTGACTGTTGCAAAACAACCCAAATTACAGTTACTTGTGTATTATAAAAGTATGCTGCAAACTCTGTATTGTTGAGTGTGGTATATCAGGCAACTGAGGATCACTCCCTTGCATGTGCTCGAATAAACTCTTTACTTGCTGAACTCAGTCGTCTCGTGAGTGGTTATTTTTAACCACAACAATTGGCGTAGTCGGCAGAATCCCTGAGGCCCGACCACTGATACCGAATCGAACGCTGACATCAAAGAACGGGTGAGTATGTTTACTTTACCACCTACTAGGTAGGGAGGTCGGTGTTTGGGTCAGAGGTCAGTGGGCCAATTCGACAATCAGAACCAGGTGATGGGTCTGTGGGTGAAACAATTAAAGAACGGCCGTGAGGTAGAGATAAGTCGCGGCTCCTTGGGTATAGATTGCTCTCAAGGATATGTGGTGCTTTGGGTATAGATTGCACTCAAGGGTGAAAGTTGTACCTTGGGTATAGATTGCTCTCAAGGGTGAAAGTTGTACCTTGGGTATAGATTGCTCTCAAGGATGAAAGTTGTACCTTGGGTATAGATTGCTCTCAAGGGTGAAAGTTGTACCTTGGGTATAGATTGCTCTCAAGGATGAAAGTTGTACCTTGGGTATAGATTGCACTCAAGGATACGTGGTGCTTTGGGTATAGATTGCACTCAAGGGTAGAGTCGATGAAAGGATTTCAGTTTGTATGAAAATGTGTGTTTGTACGGAAGTTTTCCTGAGTGTGACTGTTTGGGGAGTGAAAGAATTTATCATTTGTCTGAAAGCCTGTCTTTTAAAAGGAAAACAGTGAGTCTGTGGGCCCAAGTTTCCACATGATTCGCTCCTAATTTTTAGGAGCAACTGGTGGAGAACGGACTATTTTAGAAATCGCAATTCTCCACATTTTTTTTTCTGCAGTTCTAGTCAGGTAGAACAGTTCTAGTTTAGAACAGAATTTTTTCAAAAGGGGGCGTGTCCGGCCACTGACGCCTGATTTGAAAGTTTCCACAGTGAAAACGTACTCCAAACTAAAGTAGAATGGAGCCAGTGAAGATTTTTGTAGAACTGAAAAAACCTGTTCTACACATTAAAAAATCAGGCGCAGGTTACAAATTAGGCGTCCAGAACGAGGTGGGGGGGAGGGTGGGGGGAGGGGAACTCATTAAATTCGACAATAAATCCTTATTTATACTTCTACAAATATTATACAAATAAGTCCAACCTGAATAAACATTTATAAGCCAAGAAAAGATTAAATAAACCATCTTCCTACCTGTGTGAAAGTGCTTCAGCCAGGGAGAATTCTGCAGCTGTTCGTGCCGCTGAGCGAGAGAGGGAGGGAGAGAGAGAGAGAGGGAGGGAGGGAGAGAGAGAGGGAGGGAGGGAGAGAGGGGAGAGAGAGAAGGGGATAGAGAGAGGGAGAGAGAGAGAGGGAGAGAGAGAGAGGGGAGAGAGAGGGAGGGGAGGGGAGGGGAGAGGGGAGGGGAGAGGGGGAGAGAGAGGGAGGGGAGAGGGAGGGAGGGGAGGGGAGGGAGAGGGAGGGGAGGGAGGGAGGGGAGGGGAGACAGGGGGGAAGGGGAGAGAGGGGAGGGAAGAGAGGGGGGGGTCGGGGAACAGGAGCGGGTGTCGGGTCGGGGAGGGGGGGGAGCGGGTGTCGGGTCGGGGAGGGGGGGGAGCGGGCCTCGGGTCGGGGAGCGGGACTCGGGTCGGGGCGGGGGGGAGCGGGTCTCGGGTCTCGGTCGGGGCGGGGGGGAGCGGGTCTCGGGTCTCGGTCGGGGCGGGGGGGAGCGGGTCTCGGGTCTCGGTCGGGGCGGGGGGGAGCGGGTCTCGGGTGTCGGGGGGGGGGAAGCGGGTGTCGGGTCGGGTCTGGTCGGCGGGGGGGGAAGTGAGTGTCGGGTCGGGTCGGGCGGGGAGCAGGAGCTGGCCGTGGGAGGAGCCTCATTCACGCAGCCCCAGTGAGGCCATTGGGCCAGGGCTAGGGGCTGCGTGCTTCGGGCCCCTCCCACACAGTTCGGAGCCTGGAGCTACTGCACTTGCGTGCCGACTGTAGCGCGCATGTGCAGAGGTCCCGGCACTGTTTTCAGCGCCGGGACCTGGCTCCGCCCCCTACAGCTCGTGCTGGCTGCGCCGAGGGCCACAGCACCTGTAAGTCGGTGGAGAATACCGAGGATTTTTTTAGGCGCCGTTTTAGGCGCGAAAAACGGGCGCCCAGCTCGGAGGGGCGCCCGTTTGTTTTCTTGTGGAAACTTGGGCCCAGTATGTTAGTTTTAGCTGTGCCCACCATTTCAGACAGAGAGCTGAAACCTTTTTTTAAACCCTTTGTAATGTTCTACTGGATCTGGGAAGGTCACGAAAGTATGAATAAATTAAATGTTAAAATTTTCATTGTGTACCTTGAATTTAATTCAATTTTAACTTAGAAACACAGGTGCTGATTTATTTTGATGATGATTTACCGAGTCATGAAATGCACAAAAGCTGAGTTGGTTAACAAAAGCTAAAACTTCAACCTTGAAGTTCCAGTTGCCAAAAAAAATGAATTGGCCGTTTAATTGGATTACAGTTAAAAATAATTGCGATTTTCTTATGTAGTTTAAATTAAAAATGTTTGGTTTCATTTTAAACCAATTCAAATCGTAACAAAGCACTGTCTTTTCAATTCGGTTATTGCAAGCAAATCAATTTGAACGTTTAAAAAGCACCATCTTCTTTCGTGTCCTTAAAGCCTGCATACATTTCTCAGAGCTACAAGCTAAGCATATTTGTTAAATACAGAAACGAATGTTTCTCCAGTTGTATTCAGTATTTTTACAGTCAATTGGAAAGGCATCCGAAGAAAGAAGAATATGGAAACTGACATAAACTACTGTGTTATTTTGTGTTATTTTATCTGCTCTGTATTGTGTTTAGTTAATAACATATTGGCTATGAAAAAAAAATATTGGTCTGAATTTAATTAGAATTATTGGGGTTAATTAACCGATGAAAACCCACTTTTCATTGTGGCCACAGTGACATTCTGGCTATTTCAAACTGTGAATGTCCACAGTTCCAGATATGAGACTTTCACATTGGAAAAAAACATGAATGAAGATACCCTATATTGATAATGATTTTTGCTTGGAAAAAATAAATAAAAGTGCCGTTTGGTTGTTTGGAAAATGTTATTTTAAATTACGTGAAAGCTTTTAGTTCAGTAAAAAAAATGTAAATAAAAGATTGGCAGTATTTAAATTGGAAATTTGAAACATGCTGTTCCCGATGTTGGGAAAGTCCAGAACCAGGGGATATAGTCTAAGGATAAGGGCTAAGCCATTTAAGACCGAGATGAGGAGAAAATTATTCACTCAGAGAGTTGTTAACCTGTGGAATTTCCTGCCGCAGAGAGTTGTTGATTCCAGTTCATTGGATATATTCGAGAGAGAGTTAGATATGACCCTTACGGCTAAAGGGATCAAGGGGTATGGAGAGAAAGCAGGAAAGGGATACTGAGGTGAATGATCAACCATGATCTTATTGAATGATGGTGCAGGCTCGAAGGGCCGAATGGCCTACTCCTGCACTTATTTTCTCTGTTTCTATGTTTTCTCTGATGAGAGACAGAAATGCCATTTGGGGGAGAGGAGATAAGATATGGAAGTAGATTTGGAAATGAATTACGATCACTTGAATTGCGAGCATTTGTGTTAAAGACCCAATGTAAATTATCACTTGTTTTCGAAATTAGAAATAATGTGTAAAATTGAGAGAGGAAGTTTTGAAGGTAAAAGCTTTAGAAAGAATGGGCTAAGTGGGAACGTTTGAAAGAAGTGAACCCATTCCGCTGACATGTGTTTTATATTGGACATTATTAGGATTTGACAAATTAACTTCTTGGAGTACAGCTACAATTCAAATACTCGGGAAAGGAAAATCTAACGAAAGTTTAAGGGGATAATTGCTGTGTATCAGGATAAAAGTTTTTGGGGAAATAAATTGAACATTGACAAAACCTGTCAATCCAACAATACTGCTGTTTGGATTTGTGATAAGTTTGAAATTATGAAATGGATTCGGGCACAATATAACTGGTTAGAAAGAATTTTAAAAAAAGAAGTGTTAATAACTTTGATTAAGTTAGAATGTTTCTTCTATGGTTTCTATTTTTAATATTGTACTGGTCAGTAAGGCTACATCAGAGCTCATGAGACATGAATAGTAATTAATGGCAAGCCCCTCTTAAGATGCAAGATAGAAACAGGAAAAAGTACACCAGAATATGGGAATTTTTCAAACATTTCAGTGAAAGTCAAGAAAGTGTAGTTAAGAATAGTAAACTGATAGCTTTCTCTTGGAGACATTTGCGTCCTGTGCCTATGAACTTTTTAAGAAACTGAATTTGATGGTCTGGCCAGTACCAAAACATTGGGAACATGCAATGGAAGATGAGCAAAGATCTCCAGACTATCTTTTGATAATATCATCTGAAGCCCAAGATGGCTTGTATTGGATGGCATTGAGATACCGGTGTACATAAGAACATAAGAACATAAAGCTTAGGAACAGGAGTAGGCCATACGGCCCCTCGAACTTGCTCTGCCATTCAATAAGATCATGGCTGATCTGATCATGGACTCAGCTCCACTTCCCTACATGCTTCCCACAACCCTTTATTCCCCTATCACCCAAAAATCTGTCTATCTCTGCCTTAAATATATTCAATGACCCAGCCTCCACAGCTCTCTGAGACAGCGAATTCCATAGATTCACAACCCTCAGAGAAGAAATTCCTCCTCATCTCAGTTTTAAATGGACAGACCCTTATTCTGAGACTATGCCCCAAAGTTTTAGTTTCCCCTATGAGTGGAAATATCCTCTCTGCATCCACCTTGTTGAGCCCCCTCATTATAGAAACATAGAAGTTGGGTCCAGGAGCTGGCCATTCGGCCCTTCGAGCCTGCACTGCCTCTCTCATCCTTCTAAACTCCAGTGAATATAGGCCCAGTCGATCCAGTCTCTCCTCATATGTCAGTCCTGCCATCCCAGTCTGATGAACCTTCGCTGCACTCCCTCAATAGCAAGACCGTCCTTCCTCAGATTAGGAGACAAAAACTGAACACAATATTAAGCATCAATAGAGGATTGGCTAACTAACAGAAACAGAGATTTGGGATAAATGGATAACGTTCCGGTTGGCAAACAGTAACTAGTGGTGTGTCGCTGGGACCTCAACTATTTACAATCTATATTAATGAATTGGATGAAGGGACCGAGTGTAATGTTGCCGAGTTTGCTGATGATACAAAGATGGGTGGGAAAGCAAATTGTGAGGTGGACACAAAAAATCTGCAAAGGGATATAGACAGGCTAAGTGAGTGGGCAAAAATTTGGCAGATGGAGAATAATGTGGGAAAATGTGAGGTTATCCACTTTGGCAGAAAAAGTAGAAAAGCAAATTATAATTTAAATAGAGAAAAATAGCAAAGTGCTGCAGTACAGAGGGACCTGGGGGTCCTTGTGCATGAAACACAAAAAGTGAGTATGCAGGTACAGCAAGTGATCAGGAAGGCAAATGGAATGTTGGACTTTATCGCAAGGAGGATAGAGTATAAAAGCAGAGAAGTCCTGCTACAACTGTACAGAGTATTGATGAGGCCAAACCTGGAATACAGGATACAGTTTTGGTTTCCGTATTTAAGGAAGGATATACTTGCATTGGAGGCTGTTCAGAGAAGGTTCACTCGGTTGATTCTGGAGATGAGGGGGTTGACGTACAAAGATAGGTTGAGTAGGTTGGGCCTATACTCATTGGAGTTCAGAAGAATAAGAGGTGATCTCATAGAAACATATAAAATTCTGACGGGATTGGACAGGTTAGAGGCAGGAAGAATGTTCCCATTGCTGGGGAATTCCAGAACCAGGGGTCACAGTCTAAGAATAAGGGGTAAGCCATTTAGGACTGAGATGAGGAGAAACTTCTTCACTCAGAGAGTTGTTAACCTGTGGAATTCTTGACCACAGAAAGTTGTTGAGGCCAGTTCGTTAGATATATTCAAGAGAGAGTTAGATATGGCCCTTACGGCTAAAGGGATCAACGGGTATGGAGAGAAAGCAGGAAAGGGGTACTGAGGTGAATGATCAGCCATGATCTTATTGAATGGTGGTGCAGGCTCTAAGGGCAGAATGGCCTACTCCTGCACCTATTTTCTATGGGCTAGACTTTCCACTTTCAGGCTAAGGCCGAAAAAAATGGGCCTTGTTCCAGCGATGTGGGACCTATCGCCCGTGCTGATCGCCGGCTCAAGGCCCATTTTTTTTTGTGATTTTCCACTCGGCCTTACCCCAGCGATGTCAAATGGGCGATGTGATTGCTCGGTGATCTCATGATCGCCCAAAGAAAACGGAAGTGAATGAAAAAAAAAGCTTCCCTAGCAACACATTACTGCGCATGTGCAGGTTGATTTTTTTTTTCAGGTTGATGCTCCTTCCCGCGTTTTCGGAGGTCAGGGGTCATCACACATGCTCAGAAGCTCTGTGAGGGTCGGGAAGAGAGAGAGAGAGAGAAAGCATTTTGTGTTCTGAATAATCTCATATTAATCGATAATGGAGGCATCATTTGAAAGGAGTAGGGCCAAGCCTTTCAGCGAGGAGGCCAATGAGGCCCTGGTGAATGTTGTCAGCACCAGGTGGGAGGATCTGACACGGGGTGGGCAGGGGAAACCTCCACCCAGTGCATATCGCAGGATTTGGGCAGAGATTGCCGACATGGTCACGTTGGCATCTAATGAAACACGGACACCGGACCAGCCTACTGGCAGCTGCAAGAGTAAGTTGAAATTTATATTTATGTATTATTTAATGATCTAAATAGTAACTAGAATCTGCAATGTTATAAGGTTACATTTAAACATAACTAAATTATGAATAAATTTATGCAACTCAGCATAAAGTTAAATGTTGTAGTGTGAAATATGCAACGTAATGCTAATTTGTAATAGAACATTTAAATCTGTCAGTCTTAAATGTCTTAAATTGCCTGATCCATTTGCTTATGCCGTGCAATGTTATCGTATCATTTACAGAAGAAGATCGCGATCAATAATCGGGAGCAACGCAGGACGGGCGAGGGCTCTGCCATGATGCACTGTTTAAGTGCTTACGAGGAGTTCGTGGTGGCCTTGGTGGGGCCAGAAAGCCGTTCGGTCACATCCCGTGGTGTGGCCAAACCCACCCTTGAGACATGTGAGTAATGAGAAATGTGCATTGTGCAATGTGTGAATCATTAGTAAATACTGAAAATATCGTAGTTACGCATGTAATGTTATGCAATTAAAATGTAATTTGATGTTATGCAATTACAATGTAATGTTATGCAATTATAATATAATCTGATATGAAATGGTGATGCACTATAGATGTTCGAATGAGGTCATGTTAGATCATGTTAAACCTTGTGATCACCTGTGCATATGGGGTAATGGAAAGCATTGCAATGTTTGGAGTTCGAGAAAAATTGTAATGCAATGATTTGAATAGTTAATCGTTGTTTATCAAATCAAAGGTCAAGTGGTCGTCGGGTCAGTGCAGTCCACTACCACTGAACTGTCTCCAGCATCACAGGAGGCTGAAGAAGAAGAGGAGCCACTGCAGACTCCTGCCGTTGTGCTTCAGCAGGAGGAGAAGGTGGAGGAGGAGGAGACGGAAGAAGAAGAGATTTTTTTTGCGGAGCGGGGGAACAACCTGCGGCCATCTCGGTTGAGATGGAAGAAGCTCCGGGACCAAGCGGTGTGCAGGTGGCGATGCCAAGGCGCGCCACATTGCAAACACCGACCCCACGGAGGTCTGGTCAGCGTGGTGAGCAATGGCCTGCCTTGGAGGGCCAGGCAGAGAGCTTGATTTCCCTGTGCAGGGAGACGGTCGCGATTGGTCGCGACCTTATCCAGGGGTTCGAGGGATTCTCTGCGAACTGGAGCCAGTTTCCAGCATCCTGGAGCGAGTTCTGCCAGAACTTCTCCAACTGGTCTTCTGAGCAGTCACAGACTGCAAGGGAGACCCTGGAGGCTATTCGGCAGCAGACAGCCACAATCAATGCCCTACGGCATGCGTTGCTGGCTGGACATGGCGCTGCACCCCAAGGTGTCGTGTCTGCTCGCAGCGACACCCCGAGCACGCAAGCGAGTACGGAGGGCACAGTTCCTCCGGACTCGGAAGAAGAGCCTCAGGCTTCCACTTCCTCTTCGTCACCTCCACCACGGCAGGAAGTCTTGACATCCCACTCTGCACGACATCTTGGTGTCAGTCTGCGTAGACCAAAACGGGCAGGTGGGGTGCAAACACGGGCTGGGACAGGATCTGGAGGGAAACGTGGCCGCAGGTAGGGAGGGGGTAGTGCTTCTCTATAGTTCACTTGTTTTAAAGTGTTCACTTGTTATCAATTTATTATACTCTTGTTATTGTTATTGTTATTGTTATTGTTACTAAATTGGCCAATTGTATTCAACAGTTAAATGTTCACTTGTTATCATTACTTAACTGTTCATTTTCCCTTCTTTCTGAAATGGTCACTTGTTATCGTTACTGAAATGGTCACTTGTTAGCATGACTTAAATGGTCACTTGTTGTCATTACTGAAATGGTCACTTGTTATCATCACTGAAATGGTCACTTGTTATCATCACTGAAATGATCACTTGTTATCATCACTTAAATGGTCACTTGTTATCATCACTGAAATGGTCACTTGTTATCATCACTGAAATGATCACTTGTTATCATTACTTAAATGGTCACTTGTTATCATTACTTAAATGGTCACTTGTTATCATCACTGAAATGGTCACTTGTTATCATTACTTAAATGGTCACTTGTTATCATCACTGAAATGGTCACTTGTTATCATTACTTAAATGGTCACTTGTTATCATCACTGAAATGATCACTTGTTATCATTACTTAAATGGTCACTTGTTATCATCACTGAAATGGTCACTTGTTATCATCACTGAAATGGTCACTTGTTATCATCACTGAGATGGTCACTTGTTATCATCACTGAGATGGTCACTTGTTATCATTACTTAAATGGTCACTTGTTATCATCACTGAAATGGTCACTTGTTATCATCACTGAAATGGTCACTTGTTATCATTACTTAAATGGTCACTTGTTATCATCACTGAAATGGTCACTTGTTATCATCACTGAAATGGTCACTTGTTATCATCACTGAAATGGTCACTTGTTCCTTAAAATGTTCAATTTCTTCTTCTTCTAACGTTTTGGGGATTTTGAGGGAAGGGTGGGTTGGTGCGGGGGGTGGAGGGTTGGAGGGAGGGTGTTGTTCATTAGTTCTTAAAAAAAAATTATTTTTGTTCATAAAAAAACAACTTTCTACAACTTTTGTACCTTCTGTTTTATTTACATAAGTTTTACAATATACAGTTCTTCATGCAGATTTGTTTGTTTATTCTGTTTCACCATGGAATATCATTACATAACTTCAGTGTGTAAAAACTGTTTATTAAATAATTCCGAAATATCATAAGATCTATTTAGCATAGATAATGTGATAATACCTATTTATATTCCCTGTCCCAAATTTCTCAGTACAATTGGCTTCAATTTTACTCTCTAAATAACTCAGAACAATTCTCCACCCTTCCTCAGAGGCTAAAAATGGTGTCCGTGGTGCCCATTTCCCTCTCGAAGAGCATGAAAAAGCAACTATTTTTGAGCACTCTTTTGGGCCTTGAATCGGCCCAGCGAAGTGCTTGCTAAGTGCTGAAACTTGGGATGGGCCTTGTGTGGGCGATCATTTGGGCGATCATCTCGGCGATCAAAGTGGAAACTTGGGGGTCTATTTTTCTGGCGATATTTTGGGCCTAGTTTCCACTTTTTGCTCAAAATGGGTGATAGAGGTCCATTTTGGGCGATAGATGGGCCTTAGATGGGTGATGTGAAGTGGAAAGTCTAGCCCTAGCATGCACTTCGCTGGGCCGATGCAAAGCCCAAAAGAGTGCTCAAAAATAGTTGCTTTTTCAGGGCCTTAGAGAGGGAAATGGACACTACGGACACCATTTTTAGCCTCTGAGGAAGAGTGGAGAATTGTTCTGAGTTATTGAGAGAGTAAAATTGATGCAAATTGAACTCAGAAATTTGGGACAGGGAATTTCAATAGGTATTATCACTTTATTTATCCATATATTGGAATTATTTATTAAATAGCTTTTACATAGTGAAGTTATTTAATGATATTCTGTGGGGAAACAGAATAAACAAACAAATCTGCATGAAGAACTGTACGTTGTAAAACTTATATAAGTAAGAGGGAAGGTTCAAAAGTTGCAGAACATTTTTTTTAATTAACAAACAAAGAACTAATGAACAACACCCTCCCTCCAGCCCCCCACCCCCTGCACCAACCCACCCTTTCCTCAAAATCCCCAAAACGTTACAAGAAGAAATGAACATTTTACAGAACAAGTGGCCATTTAAGTAATGATAACAAGTGACCATTTCAGTCATGATAACAAGTGACCATCTCAGTGATGATGACAAGTGACCATTTCAGTCATGACAACAAGTGATCATTTCAGAAAGAATGGAAAGGGAACATTTAAGTAATGATTACAAGTGAACAAGTAAATATTTAACTTTATGCTGGGTTGCGTAAAATTTAGTTATGTTTAAATGTAACCCAATAACATTGCAGATTCTAGTTACTATTTAGATCATTAAATAATACATAAATATAAATTTCAACTACTCTCGCAGCTGCCAGTAGACTGTTCCACCGTTTGCGGCACTGGTCCGGTGTGCGCGTTTTATTGGAGGCCGATGTGGGACTACGTCGGCTATTTCGGACCAATTCCTGCGATATGCACAGGGTGGAGGTTTCCCCTGCCCACCCCGTGTCAGATCCTCCCACCTGGAGCTGACAGCATTTACGAGGGCCTCATTTGCCTCTTCGCTGAAGGGTTTGGCCCTTCTCTTTCCTGCACCTCCCTCCATTCTTTAAATTTATCTGTAATTTGGATAAGACTTTCTGACCTGCTTCCTTTCTCCTCTCTCTCTCCCAGACCCACCCAGAGCTTCTGAGCATGTGTGAAGACCTTTGACCTCTCAAAACGCGGGAAGAAGCATCAACCTGAAAAAAAAATCAACCTGCACATGCGCAGTAATGCGTTGCTAGGGAAGCTTTTTTTTTATTCACTTCCGTTTTCTTTGGACGATCGTGAGATCGCCGAGAAATGACATCGCCCATTTGACAGTGCTGGGGTAAGGTTGAGTGGAAAATCGCAACAAAAAAAAATGGGCCTTGAGCCGGCGATCAGCACGGGCGAGAGGTCCCACATCGCAGGAACAAGGCCCATTTTTTTCGGCCTTAGCCTGAAATTGGAAAGTCGAGCCCTATGTTTCTATGCTAATATATTATCTTGACACCGTGAGCTTTTATCTTGTGCAGTAACCTTTTATGTGGCACCTTATCGAATGCCTTCTGGAAATCCAAATACAACACATCCACTGGTTCCCCTTTATCCACCCTGCTCATTACATTCTCAAAGAACCCCAGCAAATTTGTTAAGCATGATTTCCCTTTCATAAAACCATGCTGACTCTGTTTGATTGAATTTTGCTTTTCCAAATGTCCCGCTACTGCTTCCTTAATAAATGACTCCAGCATTTTCCCAAACACAGATGTTAGGCTAACTGGTCTATAGTTTCCTGCTTTTTGTCTGCCTGCTTTTTTAAATAGGGGTGTTCCATTTGCGGTTTTTCAATCCACTGAGACCGCCCCAGAATCCAGGGAATTTTGATAGATTACAACAAATACATCCACTATCTCTGCAGCCACTTCTTTTAAGGCCCTAGGATGTAAGCCATCAGGTCCAGGGGACTTGTCCGCCTTTAGTCCCATTATTTTACTTGGTACTACTTCATTAGTGATAGTGATTGGATTAAGTTCCTCCCTCCCTATAGCCCCTTAATTATCTACTACTGGAATATTTTACCATGAAGACCAATACAAAATATTTGTTCAACGTCTCTGCCATTTCCCTGTTCTCCATTATTAATTCCCCAGTCTCATCCTCTAAGGGACCAACATTTACTTTCAACACTCTTTTCCTTTTTATGTACCTGTAGAAACTCTTACTCTCTGTTTTTATATTATGTGCTAGTTTACTTTCATCATATATCTTCCCTCTATCATTTTTTTGTAGTTTTTTGATGGCCCAATCCTCTGGCCTCCCACTAGTCTTGGCCACATTGTATGCCCTTGTTTTCACTTTGATACCATCCCTTATTTCCTTAGTTAGCCACGGATGGTTATCCCTTCTCTTACAGTCTTTCCTTCTCATTGGGATATATTTTTGTTGCGAGTTATGAAATATCTCCTTAAATGTCTGCCACTTCCCACTTTAATCTATTTTCCCAGTCCACTTTAGCTAACTCTGCCTTCATACCTTTGTAGTCTCCTTTATTTAAGCTTAGGACACTGGTTTGAGACCCAACTTTCTCACCCTCCAACTGAGTTTGAAATTCAACCATATTATGGTCACTCTTTCCTAGAAGATCCTTTACTACGAGATCATTTATTAATCCTGTCTCATTACACAGTACCAGATCTAAGATAGCCTGCTCCCTGGTTGGTTCCGCAAAGTACTGTTCAAGGAAACTATTCCGGATACACTCAATGAACTCTTCCTCAAGGCAACCCTGGCCAATTTGATTTGTCCAATCAATATGAAGATTAAAATCGGCCATGATTATTGCCGTTCCTTTTTTACAAGCCTCCATTATTTCTTGATTTATTCTCTGTCAAAAAGTGTAGCTATGTTCGGAGGCCTGTAGACTACACCCACCAGTGACTTTTTCCCCTTATTATTCCTTATCTCCACCCAAACTGATTTAACATCTTGATCTTCTGAGCCAATATTGTTTCTCACTAACGCAATGATTTCATCCTTTATTAACAGTGCTACCCCACCTCCTTTTCCTTTCTGTCTGTCCTTCCGAATTGTCAAATACCCCTGAATATTTAATTCCCAGTCCTGGTCACCTTGCGACCATGTCTCTGTAATGGCTATCAGATCATACCCATTTGTATCTATTTGTGCCGTCAACTCATCTATTTTTTTACGAATGCTATGTGCATTCAGATAAAGAGCTTTTAAATTTGTTTTTTACCATTGTTTCCTACTTTGACCCCACTTTCTGATTCACCTTTATGTTTATACATTCTGTCCCTTCCTGGCACGCTCAGGTTTCCATTTCCCCCAGTGCTACCCTGCTCTATTGCCTTCTCCTTATTCTTTGACTTTTTAAATTTTCCCTCACCTGAATCCTCCCCCATGCCACTAATTTGTTTAAAGAGTAAGGGTGCAGGTGTGATTTGTATATGAAGCAAGTTGCATGTGAAAATGCAAGGTGAATTTATACTGAAGAACAGGTCTCAGGCATGCTGAGTTACTTGACAAAAGCAAGACATGGAATGTTTAATGTGGCTCAGGAAGTGAGACAATCTTTAATGCATTGGCACATACTCCATCAAGAAACTATCTAATTAATGAAACAATCAGAAGAGAGTTAAACATACCTGTTGGAGGGATTGAAAGTATGTTTAAGAAAAATAATTAAAATTTAAGTTTGAAGAACAATTGAAGGCTCGGGAGAATTAAATTTAGTTAGAATTATCCACAATGGATGGATACGAGTAAAAGAGATCTGGAGATCCTTTTAAGTCCATATTTGGTTGTTTAGATGTTAAACTTTAGCTTTCTGAGGTGAATGATCAGCCATGATCTTATTGAATGGTAGTGCAGGCTAGAAGGGCCAAATGGCCTGCTCCTGCACCTATTTTCTATGTTTCTATGTTTACAATGTCCGTTTTCTTTGTCTGCATCAATATCACTCAAAATGTAAGTTCTTAGTCGACGTACTAGTGATTGTGAGACTGAATAATAACTTTAACTGTCATTGTGTTTTGTCGGTTACAGAGCGTGGGAAAAGCCAGTATGAATCCGATATGAGCTGGTTTTTGTGGTGCCTCCTGTACCTTGCTTCACGGGTCTAACAGGATCCTTCTCAAAATCCATGTTCAGGTGAAACCGACAGTAAATGAGATACTTAAGTATAAGCTTCACAATTATGTGGCGCACTATTTCAGTGCACCCTTGAGTTCGCATTATTTCACATGCTCTGATAGTTCGCCAACTTGCAATGATAGTGTATTTGATAAATATATACCCATGTAACAACACTTTGATGCATGAGCCAAAATCATACCAACATTCAGAAAGGACAAAGTTAGCGTAGTGAAGCTTATGGATATTGGAGGTAGTGAATTGATCTGGGTATCCAGATTAAGAGGGCTAGCCAACATCATGATGAAATGAGGAGTCGGAAAGTATTCCTCCGCCTCAGGTAAGCAATGTGGAGGAGACCCCAGGCGGGGTAAGATCGGGAAAGAACTCAAGAAACAGAGGAGACCACAGGAACTGTGAAGTAAATTTGAGTAAGGGGTCAGAAGTTGCTCCTCGCCCATGGTGGAATGGTACATTAAATATCGACTACGCCCTGGAAAGGATAGCTCGGGTGGCGATAGAAAGGGCTCTCACCACTACCAGAGGGTTCATTGAACAGAGCCATCAAGCAATCACGAGGGGAAGGTTACAGGTGAATCTAGCCACGGGGGTGCTAGTGTGCTGGAGGACTCCGCTAGTAACTGGGCCAGAGCGGGAAGAAAGCAGTATAACTGGTGGGAAATAGGGAGGGTGGCAGCGGCCATTGCGTCTATAACGGTCCTGTTGGTCAGTCCCTCGATACGTTGCTACCAGAGACTGATGGTATCACAGGCATTGGAGCTGGTAATGTTGGCTAATAGACGGTACACTCTGGTATCTACCACCACCAAGAACACCCCCCCGCCAGGGAAGGAGAAGTTGGGAAATGTATATGATGATTTTGCTTATCTAAAGAAATGGCGGTTCCAGGACCAGCCTAGGTCATTCGGATCTCGGTGAAGCCATAAGGGAACTTTAAAGTCAGATCAAATTAAAGGATCTGAAATCCACTGAACACCAGAAGGATCCCTGGAGTAATTGGTGGGCAGAGGATCAAGGTGGCCTGACTAGGGGTGCAAAAGGAGGGACTGAAGTGGAACAGGTGAGGCTGGGCTAACATTATAATAGCAATGCTTGAATTGTTAGTAAAGTGTATCTTTGAAATAAACGCTGTAGATGGTAATGGTTCTTCACTGAGACATGCTAGGATACTTGACGACAAGTATCTTGAGAGACAGCTAGCTTATTTAGAAGCTTGAAAAAACCAAAGTGTGATTCAGAAGCTTGTGAAAATTACTCATTGTTATGTGCAGAGCGAGGAGATAAGGAAATGAAGGCCAGACCGGGTGCCATGGGAACGGGAGGCCCAGGCGACAAGGAGATAAGATAACGGAGATACCTGCTGGACTTGAATAACTCCATTGATGTAGTATAAGTGTTGAAACAGTGTGTACTGATTTATGACTGTTGCAAAACAACCCAAATTACAGTTACTTGTGTATTATAAAAGTATGCTGCAAACTCTGTATTGTTGATTGTGGTGTATCAGGCAACTGAGGATCACTCCCTTGCATGTGCTCGAATAAACTCTTTCCTTGCTGAACTCAGTCGTCTTGAGAGTGGTTATTTTTACAACACATCGCATTGATAGATATTATTTCCAATTACGCCCAAAATATTATTTGACTTAGACAAAATAGTTTTATCACAAAAGAGGGCTTTAGTATCAATTCTAAATTAAAAATCACAATTATAGAAGTTTCATTACAACACTTGCAGTTCATTAAGTGCATGAATGTAATCTACACTTTTAATGTCAGAGCAGGTCTGTTCTTTTACTTGAATTTTGTATGTCCAGTATCAAACATCCAATATTTCCACCTAATGTCACATGACCATTACTTGTCCAAGATTAACAGGCTCCTCATCCACTGTCATCAACATAGCCCAGCAAAATGGCAGTCAGGACAGGAGTGAGAAGAAAGAACAATTTTAATAATTCATCAAAATAAAGGCAGGTAAGGGGTAAAGTACTGACATGTATTGATTTTCTTTTCAGCTTTAAATGCACGTACTCAAAATCAACACATGCTGCACACCAGGGACAGCACTCACGGTTGTCTTTCACCCATCTTCGTCCATTATTCTATTGGTAAACAGAACAATGTCGATATGATTATTGACTTTGTGAAATGACTCAAGCCATGTTGAACCTCACCTTTTTACTGTGCATCAGTCAACGTGCCATAGCAACTAACATAGAAACACAGAAAATGAGAGCAGTAGTAGGCCATTCGGCCCTTCAAGTCTGCACCGAAGATTAACCCAAGACTAATGTTTCTGTATTGCATGGTTTTCGACAGCATTTCATTCAATTGCCTGCGCAAGAAATTACGACAGGTGATATTTACCATGTTGCCACATTATGATTAGATGTGGACAAAAAGATGTAATGTAAATCAAACGGAGAAAAGCCCAAAGGTCAACAAACCCACAGTCAATTGAGGTGTTGGAAAGCAGTGTACGTTTGTCACAGCCGCAGATATCTTTGCACTTCCCATGGGCTAGTGAAAAAAAATAGCTCTCGACTTGTGGAACAGGCATTGACAGATTAACCAGAGAAACAGCAGCACAAGAGACAACAGATCAGCAGCAAGCCATCACAAAGCTTAAGCATTTGGGACTGTTGGATGATTAAGAAGGATTGCAACATCTACCAGCCATGCATAATTTTAGTTATTAGGGTCAGCATGCAGCATACCTAATAGGAACAGGAGTAGGCCATAGGCCCCTCGAGCCTGCCCGCCATTTAATATGATCATGGCTGATCTGATCATGGACTCGGGTCCACTTCCCCGCCCGTTCCCCATAACCTCTTATTCTTTTATCGGTTAAGAAACTGTCCATCTCGGTCTTAAATGTATTCAATGTCCCAGCTTCCACAGCTCACTGAGGCAGCGAATTCCACAGATTCACAACCCTCAGAGAAGAAATTCCTCCTCATCTCAGTTTTGGAGTATTATTGGAGGATGGTATTCCAGCATTTAAATAGTCACGTAGTTCCACAATATATCAGGAAAGCTATTGTGGAATCTTTACGCTGGGCATTCGCTGGGCAGTAGTTGGGCAAATAGCCCAACCCTGTACCAGCAAATGTCCATTTATTGCGCATTTGTACAATCTGTTAAGCTGAAACATGACAGACCACAATTCCGGATTTTCACGCATGAGCATCGCATGAAATTCAGCTCTTTGTCTTTTTTTTTTGAGTGGGGTGGAAGTCGGTCATAATGGGGGCAGAAGTGGGGTGGAGCGCAGAAGATCAGTCATTGGAGGGGTGGAGGTGGGGACAGGGGGATTGTCCGGCGCTGGGACATCATCTCGCTGGCGAATCACCGCGTCACTCCCCTTCACTTCGAGGGAAGGGTCGCTGTGAGCTCTGCGATTATTTTAGTTAGGTCCACTGGACCACCAGGGAGATTGTCAGCCCGGCCAACGGCCTGACACCCTAAAGGGGGTGCCAGGCTGCCTGTTGGCGGCCCGGCTGAACCCGGGGGCATAACTGTCGGTCCGACATGGCAGTCGGCCGACAAAAAAATAAATAAAATGGTGGCTGCAGCAGTGCGGCCCCCCCACCCCCACCTTTAATGGCAGCTGCTCCACCATTTCACACACATTGCAAACACGCCGTGCACCGACAGAAAAACCTGTCGGGGGCACCCCGCGCTGGCCGCAAGATTTCTTTAGGTGAATTTTGCTTGCGGGGCGGTAGATCGTCGGTGTTTGATGACGCGCCTAGGAGGGTTTGGCAGCAGCGGGACGGCAGTGGGGATCGCCAGAAAAACCACCAAGGAGAATTTCGCGAGCGCCGGCCATTCGACAAAAAATCAGTGGCCATTCGACTCCGCTGCGAGGCTGCTGCTTTCCGGCGGTAACAGACCTTAGCGGGAGGCTGAATTTCAGCCCGGAGAACTCTTAACAACCTGATGTGCACTGCATGACTGAGATTATGGACAGGTGATTAAATTGTAACGACAACAGCAGAGCTACAGTGAATATCTCATTATGTTGGCCACAGGCACTATGGGAGCATTTTCTATGCATTCATCATTATCATAGGCAGTCCCTCGGAATCGAGGAAGACTTGCTTCCACTCTAAAAATGAGTTCTTAGGTGGCTGAACAGTCCAATACGAGAACCACAGTCCCTGTCACAGGTGGGACAGATAGTCGTTGAGGGTAAGGGTGGGTGGGACTGGTTTGCCGCACGCGCTTTCCGCTGCCTGCGCTTTATTTCTGCATGCTCTCGGCGATGAGACTCGAGGTGCTCAGCGCCCTCCCGGATGCACTTCCTCCACTTTGGGCGATCTTTGGCCAGGGACTCTCAGGTGTCGGTGGGGATGTTGCATTTTATCAGGGAGGCTTTGAGGGTGTCCTTGTAATGTTTCCTCTGCCCACCTTTGGCTCGTTTGCCGTGAAGGAGTTCCGAGTAGAGCGCTTGCTTTGGGAGTCTCGTGTCTGGCATGCGGACTATGTGGCCCGCCCAGCGGAGCTGATCAAGTGTGGTCAGTGCTTCAATGCTGGGGATGTTGGCCTGGTCAAGGATGCTAATGTTGGTGCGTCTGCCCTCCCAGGGGATTTGTAGGATCTTGCGGAGACGTCGCTGGTGGTATTTCTCCAGCGATTTTTGGTGTCTATTGACATGGGTCCAAAACTCTGAGTTGCAGTTGCAGGCAACCACGAAAGCGAGACTCCCATTGTTTGTGCTCACAAAGATTAATGGGCATTGTGGGGCAATGCCTCCATCAGAAGCTTGCATTAGGTAGCACAGTTCCAGTCAATTGACACTCATTTCAGCAGCCATCACATAGCCAAACATAATTAAATGCAACCTCAAAAAGCACTGAGCACCAGCGAATCTGGAAACTGATGCACCTCCTTTAGCAAATGTTATAGATACAGATGGCAGGTCTTATTTTTAAAATAAAATCACTTGCAGCTCCACAAATGGCGACCCCCGCAGACAGAGGAGCATTTTGTCATACAGCACATCCAAAAACAGCATGACCACAACACACAAGGAGCAAAATATATTCAACACTTACACTACTAACACTGCCCAGCCGAACAAATAATCTCTGTTATTATATTTTGTTATCTATCGTCTTTCTTGTGCTGAGCTGGGTCGCCGCGCTGCTCCTTCCGTTCCCCGGCAGGCTGAGCGGCCCCCCGGCCTGCGAGCACCATCAGAGCAGGCCGGGGAGCGGAAGGAGCAGCGTGGCGGTGTACCACTCCAGGGAGCAGCACGTGCTGGAGCAGGAGAACAACGGCAAGATCCAGGTCGGTGATTGGAGCGTGGGCAGGTACAGCAGGAGCAGCGAGAGATTGTAGAGGGATGTGAGTTTGGGGGCCCAGGAGAGGCGAGGGCCCAGGGGCAGCACGGGCCCAGCCCACACTGCGATATGTGTGCGCACTAGGTCCGTGCAGCAGAGCTGGTCTCCAGTCGTCCTGGTTAACCCTTGCCACTGGACCAAGACCTCGCTCTGTCAAGCCCCGTGTGGTGGCTGATGTGCAACGGCCACCCCACGTTAAAAAAATCCACACACAGGCATCTTCCACCCTTCAAGATTTAGTTCGGACCTGGAATATTAGGTCCTTCATTGAAACACCTGTGAACTTTTTGACGTAGAAGCAAGTCATCCTTGACTCGAGGGACTGCCTATGATGATGATGATGATGTGCAGAAAATAAAGTACAAGTTTTCCAAGAAAGCCAAACAAACAAACCTATGAAAAAGTCAGGAAAAGATAAACTCAGATGGCAAATTATAGTTTTGAAAGTATATCCAATCGAAGATAATGGTGCTTAATTGCAGAACTGGGCAGTGAGAACCTCAAGTATTTGTTTCCATGTCTGCAGCAGCTGGATCTTGCAGAGGTGTACACAGTGGAATGCAAGATTTTAGTTACTATCTTAATGGAATAATACAGAACAAAGCTGGCCATGTCTGAGTTCTCTGTGGGCACCAGGAAGATCCCTGCGGCCTGAACACTTTAGTGCACTGGTGACTATCAAAGCCAGTGTTACTGGTCTGTGTGGTCTGAGCGGAGCCCCTAGCATCACAACCTCCTTGGTGTTCATCAACCTCTGTAGTCGTTGCTCCTCCGTCACGCCCAGGTCGCTGAGACTATGGCAGTGGATAAACGGTCTGTTATCATTCATGAGTGCTTTATGTCCGCTGTCTCCCTGGAACTCCCTCTTCTTCACCACAATATCTCTGGCACTGGTCTTAGTCAAAGAAACTCTCTCACTGCTCTCTGCTGTTCAGAACTCTTTGCATTTGTAATAATCATTCACACGATGTCTGAAACGCGATACAAGGTTCACCTTTTGGCGTGCCTCTGTAGCTGTAAAAAACAACACTAGTTGCTCCTTCATGACATAAGAACATAAGAACATAAGAATTTGGAACAGGAGTAGGCCATCTAGCCCCTCGAGCCTGCTCCGCCATTCAATAAGATCATGGCTGATCTGGCCGTGGACTCAGCTCCACTTACCCGCCTGCTCCCCGTAACCCTTAATTCCCTTTTGATATTTGATGACATTTGATAACATCTGAACAAGTCTGATTGCCTTTTCTCCAACTTACACTCCTTTTTGAGGGGTAGGAATGCTTTAAGTTTGAATAATTAATCTGTTGACACTTTCTCATGTCATTTATGCATATTTACTTTTTCATAAAGGTTCCTAATCAAAAATATCAACCCTTTTCTACTCTAAATATAAAAAGAAATTGGTTCAAAAATACAGAAATGAAAATAAAAGGCTGGCTTGCACAGCTTTTCATCATGTCTACTGGCGTTGTCTCAGGCAACAAGGTTCAAGTTCATTACATTTCGAATGGTTTGTGGGATGAAATTAATTTAAATATGTGCTTGGAGACTGTCTCATTCTGCTAAAATTTACTGAATCAGTTCACTATTACAGGAAGGTCACGTATAGTGAGTATCTTTCAAGGCCAATCAGCATTCACAGACTCAACAGGATTTAAACTGGGCTCCGCTAAGTGAAAGACATTAAAATGTTCTCTACAAATCTATGGCTGGTATGTCAGTAATTATCAGCGCATTTATAAACTCAACACTTTTAATGACCTCAGATATGTTGCTTCTTGCATAATTGTTTGATCAAAGGCCCTTTCCCCTTATGTGCTTGACTTTGAGATAGAGTAATCATTAAATTATCTGCTTTATGTCAAGAATTGTTCTTATTGTACTTCTGATTTTCAATTTAGAAATTTGAATGTTATTTATGTTCTTTGGTAATTCGTAGTTTGTTACTGTTAGGTTAATATGCATCTATAAATGCTCTTATAGTTTAAATAAGGCCGAAACGAATATGGATATCCAAATGTAAGCATCCAGCTGCAGTTAGTGTATGACTCCAAGGGGAGAAGGGTAAGTATGTGGAGGATAGTTTCACTTGCAGAATTAGGAACACGATACATAAAACTGAAAAATCAATTCTTCTGCTTCGTGTATTATTGTCCACATACTATTGTGAATTCTACAAAAGTAACATCTCTTCATGAGGACAGAGGAGGACCGTTTGCAAATCAAAGCTGAAGATAATATCATTCCCACAAGTTGCACATCCTTCTTTGCAGCCAATTCCCAGCAATAATGTCTCTGGAAACCGTAAACATTCCTCACTTTACAAATGATCGCTAAGTTGACATACTTGAAATAAACTCTTGCAATGAGTATTGCTTTAATAGAGTAACTCTTGATCATGACAGGAACATTTCTCCCTGTCAGCTAGTAACAAATTGGAATCGTCAACAAACCAATGAGTAATCCACTGGTGACAGATCTACCCACAGCTTTATTCTCATAGGACACAAGCAATTGAGTGCATTTTGTGACACTTGGCTTTATGTTGTAACAAAGTTTTCTTTGCATTCGGGGTGTTTGTCAAATCATACTCAGACTCAATAAACACAAATCCGATTCTATTTGGATACTCACTGACTGTGAATTACTTAAAAAATGTTTGCAACCTTGTTACGCGTACTGTTTTAAAAAGTCGTTGCCACAGCAAATGCAGTCTGAAGTATCATTTTCTCTCCGATAGAAACTGACAGAAGAATTGAAGATGACCAAAGGTGAGGTCAAAGAGATAGGTTATAAGGAGACGGTGACTCCATCCGACTCGGGCTCCAACTCATCTGCCCACATCCTATTCCATATTAAGTCCTGCAAGCCCACCAGCTTTGTCCTCAATAATCCCAATCCCATCACAGTGACTTTAAAATCCTCATTCTCATGTATAAATCCCTCCACGGCCTTGCCTCACCTTAGCCCCACAATCTCCTCCAGCTCTATATGCAATTCACATCCTCTGGTATTCTGTACATAGGCCACAGTGCGACTCTCTTCTCTCCAGTAGCTAAATCTTCAGCAATTGTAGTCCTGCTGTCAGGAATTCTCCTTCCAAACCCTTGCACTTTGTTTAACTTCTTCCCGTCAACATTTCCTTAAAACCTATGTCTTTGACCTCACCTTTAGTCAGCTCCTCCAATTCTTCTCCTGTTTTCTATCAGCATTTGAATAAGAGGATTTAACAATTCAAATTTGGATTCATGATGACAAAGGCGTCAGACTTATGGCTATCAAAACAATGATTAAAAGTAGCTGCTGAGGAACCAATACACTTGTCGATCCAAATATATTCGGTAGCCTTCTGACAGGAGTTTTCTGGTCTTGTTCCAAATGGATGATTCCACTCAGCAATTTACTGCCTTGATAATATCGACACTGCAGTCATTGTACCACACCCACAAGTGGTTTAAGTATGGCAATAAAAAGTGAGTGTGGCATCAACATTATTTCAATGTCAGTCATCATCATCATCATAGGCAGTCCCTCAGAGTCGAGGAAGACTTGCTTCCACTCTTAGCATGAGTTCTTAGGTGGCTGAGTAGTCCAATACGAGAACCACAGTCTCTGTCACAGGTGGGACAGACAGTGGTTGAGGGTAAGGGTGGGTGGGACAGGTTTGCTGCATGCTCTTTCCGCTGCCTGCGCTTGCTTTCTGTACGCTCTCGGTGACGATACGCGAGGAGCTCAGCATCCTCCTGGATGCACTTAGCGTGGTCTTTGGCCAGGGACTCCCAGGTGTCAGTGGGGATGTTGCACTTTTTCAGGGAGGCTTTGAGGGTGCCCTTGTAACGTTTCCTCTGCCCACCTTTGGTTCGTTTGCCATGAAGGAGTTCTGAGTAGAGCGCTTGCTTTGGGAGTCTCGTGTCTGGCATGCGGACAATGTGGCCTGCCCAGCGGAGTTGATCAAGTGTGGTCAGTGCTTCAATGCTGGGGATGTTGGCCTGGATGAGGACGCTAATGTTTATGCATCTGTCCTCCCAGGGGATTTGCAGGATCTTGCGGAGATATCGCTGGTGGTAATTCTCCAGTGACTTGAGGTGTCTGCTGTACATGGTCCACGTCAGTGCCTCCTTAGTGTCAGATAATTGTACCTCCACCACAGGTTCATCCTCCCTGCATCGTTCTCCAATTCTGCTGCAGAGCATTGAATGTACAGTGGGCTGCATTTCCACGTGCGTTCTCCACAGTTATGTTGTTTTTACGGGTTTCCACAGCTCTTCCACCAGTTACAGTAGACGAGGGAGGGCAGCCCCACGGAAATACAGCCTGCATGCAGCAGAGTACCCAATGGTTTCTTCAGTCCTGCCTTTGTCCCTGATGAAACTGCAAATGGTTTTCCTTCCCATCTCTGAGGAAACTATTCAACAACAACTTGCAATTATGTAGCGCCCTTGACATTGTAAAATGTCCCAAGGCACTTCACAGGAGCGTTATCAGACAAAATTTGAAACTGATCCACATAAGGAGATATTAGGACAGGTGACCAAAAGCTTGGTCAAAGAGATAGTTTTTAAGGAGCGTCTTAAAAGAAGAGAAAAAGATAGAGAGGAGGCAAGGTTTCGGGAGGGAATTCCAGAGCTTAAGTCTTCATCATCGTAGGCGGTCCCTCGAAACGAGGATGACTTGCTTCCTCCCCAAAAAAGAATGTGGTCACAGGTGTTTCAATAAAGGACCCGAACTACATCCTGAAGGGTGGAAGATGCCTGTGCGTGGATCTTTTTAACGTGGGGTGGCCGTTGCACACCAGCCACCACACGGGCTTGACAGAGCTAGGTCTTGGCAAGGGTTAACCAAAACGACTGGAGACCTGCTCTGCTGCACGGACCTAGTGCGCGCACAAATCGCAGTTTGGGCTGGGCCCGTGATGCCCCTGGGCCCCTGGCCCCCAACTCACGCCTCTCCCGGGCTCCGATCACGTCCCTCCACAGTCTCTCGCCGCTCCTTCACCCCGACCTCGCCGCTTCTGCTGTATCTGCCCATGTTCCAATCACCGACCTCTGTCGTCGCCCTCCTGCACCAGCTCGCGCTGCTCCCTGGCGTGGCATGCCTCCACGCTGCTCCCGGACTACCTCACCTCCGCTCCTTTTATGGCCCCGACCTGCCGCTGGTGTTCTCACGCAGGTCGGGGCCTCCACGCCGCTCCCCGAAGCCTCCACGCTGATCCTTTTAAGGTATAAACTGGTAAAGGCTGGCCATTTGATGCTGTGTATTGTTAACATTTCTGTGCAATACTAAATACTAAATTCTTCAGTAAGCAACTTCTGGTGAAAAACTAGTATTTTTTAAAGAGCTTAGGTCCGAGACAGCTAATGGCCTGACCACCAGTAGTGAGGCGAAGGAAATGGAGGATACACAAATGGCCAGCATTGGAGGAATGCAGAGTTCTCGGAAGGTTGTAGGGCCGGAGGAGGTTACAGAGATCGGGGTGTGCGACACCATAGAGGGATTTGAACATATGGATGAGAATTTTAAAATTCAAGACATTGTTGGACCAGGAGCCAGTGCAGATCCGCGAGCACAGGGATGATGGCCGAATGGACTTAAAGTTCAATAATTGCAATATAAATATGATACTAATTTCCTCATCAAAGATGACTCCATCATTGTTGTCATTTGCAGAAGGATATTCCAGCTGATTTTTTCTGAAGAGAAATACTGTGAAACTTACAGCCATATCATGTGAAATTGTGATTAGTGCATCTGAAGTAATGGAGGATCGCACTCAAAAGTGCCCATGGGAATGATTGGTATGAATGTTGCCACTCATTGCCCCAATACCAATGTCTTTGGCTAGTCATCATCATCATAGGCGGTCCCTCGAACGAGGATGACTTGCTTCCACATGAGTTCACAGGTGTTTCAACGAAGGACCCGATGTTCCAGTCCTGAACTCCAATTGAGGGGGTGGAAGATGCCTGTGCGTGGATTTTTTTAACCACACGGGCTTGACTTAGCTCGGTCTTGGTCCAGTGGCAAGGCTTGAAACAGGACGACTGGAGACCTGCTCTGCTGCATGGAGCTAGTGCGCACACATAGCACAGTGTGGGCTGGGCCCGTGTTGCCCCTGGGCCCTCGGCTCTTCTGGGCCCTGTACCCTCATTTGCCGCACCTCCGCCCACGGTGTTCCAGGGCCCGGCGTTCCAGCTCTATTTATAGCCCCGACCTGCGATGGTGTTCTCACACAGGTCGGGGTGGCCCATGATGTTCCAGGGCCCGGCGTTCCAGCTCTAGTTATAGCCTGGTAGACTTTGATTCATATCACATTTCTTTCACATTTAATTTTGATTTGATTCAAACCTTATGCCAAAACACGTGTGTTCCCTGAAGTAAATTTCAACCAATGTACAGATTATCTTCCTCCCTCCCCTCCTGTGGAAGTGGGGATGAGAATATTTGGACTAACTTGACATGTTTCTTCGATCAGTCATTGCTTCAGCCATTCTGGAGTTCATCACCTCTTCAGGCTGATGGAGTTAGTGAGTTTTTATATTTACTTTGTAACTTCTGATCAAGCTCACACAGTGTGAAGTTATGCAGAGTTGGAAGACATTGAAGGCGCAAGATATAACCGTCAATTATATGAAAAGTTCCTCTGCAGTTGCTGAGTGCAGTGAAACCCGCTCAGAATATTGAAGAAAATATTGTGTGCGAATATATATATATACATATATGTGTGTGTATAACTGAAAATAATATTGAAGCCAAGAACCTTCAGCATAGTTGTGTCTAGAAGAAATATTTACTTCATTCAGTGGAATTGTGTGAATGTGGGCAAAGCAAATACCAAATAAAAATAGCTGAAGATAGATTATGTTGAAGCAAATCACGGAAGTGTGGAAAGAAGAACTCACATGCTGTAGGATTAAGATCTGTTTAATGAAAGTCAGTCTTTATTATTCAGCCACACTACGTGAAGGATACAGATGAAGAATAATGTCCACTGAATTTTGTATCAGCAGTAATCTATTCTTAGGAAGTCCTGTTTTGTAAAGTGACTGCAGCATGGGTCCAATTGATTACATAATCATATCTCACTGGACTGACGGGATGTCAATATAATAATTGCAGTGCTTTGAAGATCTATCAACTCTGTCAATGCAAAATTTCATTGCATCAGTACAAGTTGGGAAACTTTTTCTGGAAGAAGTGGGGGGATGGGTGGAGAGGGGAGGAGGAATAGCAGGGGGTGGTAAGGAAAGAATTTGAGGTTTTAATGGGAAGTAAAGGATTTGAAGCAGAGGGTGGAGATGGACATAATACCGTAATACAATGAAATAAATGGGTCTTCCATGGCATTGATCATGCAAAAGCAAGGCGCACATTCTCTGTCTGTATATAGGAATATTAATACACAGATAAAAGTGATTTTAAAATGGTTTAAATTTACTTATTACCAGAAAACATACATTTGGAAAGTGGTATATAGTTTTATGCTAAGATGCTTTGCATAAGTAGTTTGAAAGTAGGCTCTTACTGCACTGATTTGTGGTCTGTAAGTATATAATTCCACTGAATTCCAATGACATTATTTTTCTTTATACTAAAGTACCTTCCCGATCATGCAATTTGCAAACACTCAAACCAATTCCTATTCATTATACTTCTATGTTTATGACATGTGCTGTTTTATTTTAATATATATATTTATCTATAATACAATCAAGGGTTCAAATGGTGATTGTTCTGTCCCACTTCATTGTTAGTTGACTTTGTTGCTTCTGTCAAACAGCAAATTGCAAAACTATTAACTGGAAAGATCATTCTGAGAGCAATGAACGGCAAAGTTCAGCTCCACCGTCTGTGCTGTGAAATAATCGTTCTTGCAACATTGGATTGTTAAATGTATTGGAATAGGAATTTATATTCGCGATGGAAATCAGACATAAATCCCAATACATAATTTACCACAATTCAAAATAATTATTAGATCTGAGGTACACTATCTCTTCAATGGCAGAAATTTGAAGTCAGAAACTTGAGATTAGAAGCAGCAGGGCCCATTCGAATGAATTAATGGTATTTTAAAATCCTGAACTGCAACACTGACTCAAATGAATTGAGGTCTTCCCAGGTAAAACATGTAAGGTAGCTACGAGAAACTAAATTGTGCACAGAAACACATTTAAAACATTTTACACCTAGCGGGAGTTTGAATGACTAGACGATTAGTTTGATGGAAAAAATGTTTAACACCTTGGAATGTCTTATGTCCTGCTACTGCTTCTTTCATAAATGGACTCCAACATTTTCCCAACCACAGATATTAGGCTAGCTGATCTATAGTTTCCTGCTTTTTGTCTGCCTCCTTTTTTAAATAGGGACGTTACATTTTCAGTTTTCCATTCTGCTGGAACCTCCCCAGGATCCAGGGAATTTTGGTAAATTACAACCAATGCATCCATTATCCCTGCCGCTACTTCTGTTAAGACCTTGGATGCAAGCTATCAGGTCCAGGGGATTTATCTGCCTTTAGTCCCATTATCTTACTGAGTACCACCTCCTTAGTGATTGTGATTGTGTTAAGTTCCTCCCCCACTATAGCCCCTTGACTATCCACTGTCGGAATATTGTTAGTGTCCTCTACCGTAAAGACTGATACAAAATATTTGTTCAGAGTTTCTGCCATCTCCATGTTCCCCATTACTAATTCCCCGGTCTCGTCCTCTAAGGGACCAACATTTAGTTTAGCCACTCTTTTACTTCTTTTATTTCAACCTCATAACTCTCCCAACATCCCATCATATTGTTCCTTCCAAACAATTTTTTTTCAACGAGCCAGTTAACGCCATATCCTCAGTACCACATTGGGAACATTATTTATATTCAGGTTCAGCATTCTTACAAACTCAAGTTCTTATACATTTACTGAAAAATGGAAATCAAAACTCTCCCACAAAAATGATAAAAAGAACAAGATTTCTGCTAAAGGTTACACTAAACATTTAGGAGATATGATTTGCAGGCATTTTTGAATTTTGCACTCGAAGCATTTCCACTTTAAAATAAATGTAGAGAAGATATTAAAAAAACTCGCAAATGTTATATTTCAACACTGAAAGATTTGACTGGTTTTCATACAGCATACAACCCAGCTGGGAGCTAAAAGTTATCCCAGTATTTATTATACACTTAGCAAAGCTAGATTCTTGTGCGACTATGGATAATTAGCCTTACATTGGAACAAGTGGAAGTATGCAGTCAAAGTGTGCAAATACAAAATTGTGGGGCATCATATTATCCAACCAATTGATCGATATATTAAAAATGTCCAAATCTTGTTGGTGGTGGGGAAGTTGGTTTAAAGCTAAGACTGTTTAAATGAAGGCTTGTTATATTTAATGGCACTTGAATCAAGGTTGACTGTAACATTATGTCCTTTAATGTAAGTACGGGATGTATGCTTGCAGTGATATCTTCATTTGTGTATGTGCTTGGAACCTGAAAACACACAATATAAGCAGACACGAGTCACCATGTTCTGATCATTGACAATTATACATTTTTCATGGTACTATATACCTGCACTGTTGAGGACTTTCTACAGTGATATTTGCAGATGTATTCCTGACTGAGAGCCTCTATATACTATAGGTTCTATTTTCGCATTTGTTTTTTCTGGATACACTCCATCATGACAGCAAGGAATTTAAATTCAATACACCTGGAATAAAAAGCTAGTATCAGTAATGGTGACCATGAAACTGCTGGATTGTTGTAAAAACCCATCTGGTTCACTAATGTTCTTTCGGGAAGGATCTGCTGTCCTTATCCGGTCTGGCCTATATGTGACTCCAGACCCACAGCAATGTGGTTGACTCTTAATTGCCCCTCTGAAATGGCCCAGAAAACCACTCAGTTATACCAAACTGCTACTACAAAGAATAAAACCGGATAGACCACCCGGCATCAACCTATGTATCAGATTCAGACATGACAAAGACACACCCAGCCCAGTCGAACCTGCAAATTCCTTCTCATGCACATCTGGGGACTTGTGCCAAAATGGGAGAGCTGTCCCACAGACTAGTCAAGCAACAGCCTGACATAGTCATACTCACAGAATCATAACTTTCAGCCATAACATCCCAGACCATCCCTGGGTATGTCCTGTCACACCAGCAGGACAACCCACCACAAGTGGCAGCACAGTGCTGTACAGTTGGCAGGGAGTGGCCTCAACATTGAACATCTGCAAACATGGTCAAGGAAACCTCCTGCCGATTCCCACCTCAGCTTGGTAGCACCAGTCCTGACCGAGCTGGCTGAGTCCCGAAGGCGTTGTTGCCAGGCCGGGCAAATGGCAGATCAGATGGTGAGAGAATTGCAGCATGAGAGATATGCTGGGCCACGAGGTTACAGATCGTGGTCGAATACAATTCTGCAGGACACTACAGGACTGTGCAGTGGTCACTCATAGTCATGAGGGAATAATTTATTTAAACTCATCCTCACCAACCTACCTGTCACAGATGCATCTGTCCGTGACGGTATTAGTATAAGTGAATAGTCCTTGTGGAGACAAAGTCACGTCTTCACACTGAGGACACCCTCCATCGTGTTGTGTGCTAAATGGGATAGATTCAGAACAGATCTAGCAGCTCAAAACTGGGTATCCATGAGGCACTGTGGGCCATCAGCAGCAGCAGAATTGTATTCCACCACAATCTGTAACCTCATGGCCCAGCATATCCCTCACTCTACCGTTACCTTCAAGCCAGGGGACCAACCCTGGTTCAATGAGGCATGCAGAAGGGCATACTTAAAAATGAGGTGCCAACCTGGGGAAGCTGCAACACAGGACTACATGCATGCTAAATAATGGAAGCAGCATTTTATAGCCAGGGGTAAGTGATCCCACAACCAATGGATCAGATTAAAGCTCTGTAATCCTGCCACATCCAGTCATGAATGGTGGTGGAGCATTAACAACTAACGGGAGGAGGAGGCTCCATGAATATCCCCATCCTCAATGATGGCGGAGCCCAACACATGAGTGCAAAAGACAAGGCTGGAGTGTTTGCCACTATCTTCAGCCAGAAGTGTCGAGTGGATGATCCATATCAGCCTCCTCCTGAGGTCCCCACCATCACAGAAGCCAGTGTTCAGACAATTCGATTCACTCTACGTGATATCAAGAAATGACAGAGCGCACTGGATACAGCAACGGCTATGGGCCCCTGACAACATCCTGGCTGTCGTGCTGAAGACTTGTGCTCCAGAACTAGCCACGCCTCTAGCCAAGCTGTTCCAGTACAGCTACAACACTGGCATCTATCCAACAATGTGGAAAACTGCCCAGGTATATCCTGTTCACAAAAAGCAGGATCAATCCAAACTGGTTAATTACCGCCCCATCAGATCACTCTCAATCATCAGCAAAGTGATGGAAGGGGCCGTCATTACTCACCAATAACCTCTCACCGATGCCCAGTTTGGGTTCTGCCAGGACCACTCGGCTCCAGACCTCATTACAGCCTTGGTCCAAACATGGACAAAAGAGCTGAATTCCAGAGGTGAGGTGAGAGTGACTGCCTTTAACATCAAGGCAGCATTTGACCGAGTGTGGCATCAAGGAGCCCGAGTAAAACTGAAGTCAATGGGAATCAGGGGAAAACTCTCCTTTGGCTGGAGTTATACCCAGCACACAGGAAGATGGTTGTTGGAGGTCAATCATCACAGCCCCAGGACATCACAGCAGGAGTTCCTGAGGGCAGTGTCCTAGGCCCAATCATCTTCAGCTGCTTCATCAAAGACCTTTACTCCATCATAAGGTCTGAAGTGGGGATGTTCGCTGATGCCTGCACAGTGTTCAGTGCCATTCGCAACTCCTCAGATAACGAAGCAGTCCATGCCCATATGCAGACAGACCTGGACAAAATTCAGGCTTGGGGTGATAAATGTAAAGTAACATTCGTGCCACACAAGTGCCAGGCAATGACTATTTCCAACAAGCAAGAGTCTAGCTATTGCCCCTTGACATTCAATGACATTACCATCGTTAAATCCCCCACCATCAACAGCCTGGGGACCACCATCGACCAGAAACTTAACTGGACCAGCCACATAAATACTGTGGTTACAACAGCAGGTCAGTGGCTGGGTATTCTGTAGCGAGTGACTCACTTCCTGACTTCCCAATGCCTTACCATTATCTACAAGGCACAAGTCAGGAGTGTGGTGGAATACTCCACAGTTTCCTGGATGAGTGCAGCTTCAACAAGACTCAAGAAGCTCGACACCATCCAGGACAAAGCAGCCCGCTTGATTGGCAGCCCAACCACCATCTTAAACATTGACTCACTCTACCACTGGCGCACCGTGGCTGCAGTGTGTACCACCTATGTAATGCACTGAAGCAATTTTCCAAAGCTTCTTCGACAGCACCTCCCGAATCCGCGATCTCTTCCATCTAGAAGAATAAGGCTAGCAGGCACATGAGAACACCACCATCTCCAAATTCCCCCCAAGTCACACACCATCCTGACTTGGAAATACACTGCCGTTCCTTCATCATCCCTAGGTCAAAAGTCCTGGAACCCCCTCCCTCGCAGCACTGTGGGAGCACTTTCACCACACGGACTGCAGCGATTCAAGGAGGCAGCTCACCACCACCTTCTCAAGGGGCAATTAGGGATGGGCAATACATGCCGGCCTTGCCAGCGACACCCACATCCCGTGAATGAATAAAAAAAACACCTAGCCTCAATGCCAGTCTATCTTCACATCAACGTGGCTGATGTAAGAAACTTAACATGTGGAAAATAATGGCAGAGAACTGCGGTCGGAAGCTTCTTTCGTACAAACGTCTCCGACCCGTAAAAATTCTACTAAGCCACCTGTTGGTCCCAGAGGATCCGGTCGAAGGCCTTCATTTGCTGCACAACGCCTGGGGTGATGTCTGCCACATATGAACGCATCTGCTGGGATCATGTGGGCCTGGACCACCAATCACTATGCAGTATTCTCACTGATAATAATGGGAATTCTGTTTGTACGAGCTCCTGTTACTATCAATGAGAATAACCCCCTAAAACAAGCAACACAGCACTATGAATTAAAAATACGCCTCACATATTTAAAATTAATTGAAATTAAATGTTTTAGAAAAAAATATTTTTGGGGGAATTTTTTTTGAATGTGTTTTAATAGGGTTAAAAATAAACTTACCTGAATGGACAGGGTTTTAAATGTAAAAATGAATGATTAAATTACATTTTTCTATGTTTTAGAAGTGTTATGCTGGTAAAAGTAAGCTATTGTGTACAGTTTTGGTCTCCTAACCTGAGGAAGGACATTCTTGCTATTGAGGGAGTGCAGCGAAGGTTCACCAGACTGATTCCCGGGATGGCGGGACTGACCTATCAAGAAAGACTGGATCAACTGGGCTTGTATTCACTGGAGTTCAGAAGAATGAGAGGGGACCTCATAGAAACGTTTAAAATTCTGACGGGGTTAGACAGGTTAGATGCAGGAAGAATGTTCCCAATGTTGGGGAAGTCCAGAACCAGAGGTCACAGTCTAAGGATAAGGGGTAAGCCATTTAGGACCGAGATGCGGAGGAACTTCTTCACCCAGAGAGTGGTGAACCTGTGGAATTCTCTACCACAGAAAGTTGTTGAGGCCAATTCACTAAATATATTCAAAAAGGAGTTAGATGAGGTCCTTACTACTAGGGGGATCAAGGGGTATGGCGAGAAAGCAGGAATGGGGTACTGAAGTTGAATGTTCAGCCATGAACTCATTGAATGGCGGTGCAGGCTAGAAGGGCCGAATGGCCTACTCCTGCACCTATTTTCTATGTTTCTATGTTTCTATGTTTCTATGTGCCTCCTTTCACCAGGTGTAAAAATTTGAAGGACTTTCGCTGGGCATGAGTTGGGCAAGTAGCCCGATCTCTCCCGCGCTGATGTCCTTCCTGTGGACGCACATCATACACACCCCACGAGGCCGCGATTTTCACCCCATTGTTTTAATTCACCATTCTACAATACTGTAAAACAACACTCTCGGGGTTCAATGCACCATGCAACTCAGTTCAATTTCAAATTCAGGCAGAGCATAAAAGAATGATGGAAAGGTGATTCTTGCCTTGCTGAATGAGCAACGGGGGTGAAATTCATTCGTGCCCTGTCTGAGGAGCCCTCCCTTCACTTAACAGGAAGGGATCACATTACCGACTCGGCAAATGGAAAAAAAAGAAGCTTGCCTGAACAACCGGAGAGCAGGGTTGCCGCGTGATCATTCCGGCTCTCAGGCACCCCGCGAAGAAAGCAGAGCAGCAGCGGGAAAACCATAGCAAGTTTTTTTTTAAATTATCCATCTTCCACGTTGCCTTTAATTTTCATCCCGGTAGCGGACGGCTGCCCAACCGGAGCCTCCTGCAGCTGCCAGTGCTTTCGCCCAGCGCTGCTCCCGGGGGCGAAAGTGAATTTCGGGGCCTGGGTGCTAACGGGGCGATGCGCGTGGCGATGACATCACGATCTCCGGCCGCCGAAGATCAGGGTGCAACGCTGTAGCGCTGCCGCTGAACTCCCGCCCAATATGGCAGGGGTCGTAGCTAGCTCCCCGTCGGTAAAGCATTTGCTCCCCTGTAGCGACTCCCAATTTCTAGCCCAAAGCGTGGGAGGGTTAAATTGCTATCCTTTTCAAATGTTTAAAACCCCGGCCCCTGCCTCTTCATCAACTTAAGCCTTGACTTCTTGCATGCTTGCTAGCTTGCATTCCTAACTTACTCAATCAAAATGACAGAGCCTACGCCCTTACCCACACACTTGCATTCTTCGAGCTCCAGTGGATCCCCACGTCCCAGCGAGTTAACTGCAAAGTCCTCGCCCTTGCTTTCAAATCCCTCGAATATCTCTTACGTCGTTGCACGCATTCTCCACTCTAACACCTAGCTCCTCCTTGTTACCTGCTACATCCTTAATCATCATAGGTAGTCCCTCGGAATCAAGGAAGACTTGCTTCCACTCTAAAAATGAGTCCTTAGGTGAACAGTCCAATACGAGAGCCAGAGTCCCTATCACAGGTGGGACAGACACTGGTTGAGGGAAGGGGAGGGTGGGACAGGTTTGCCGCATGCTCTTTCCGCTGCCTGCGCTTGATTTCTGCATGCTCTCAGCGACGAGACTCGAGGTGCTCAGCGCCCTCCCGGATGCACTTCCTCCACTTAGGGCGGTCTTTGGCCAGGGACTCCCAGGTGTCGGTGGGGATGTTGCATTTTATCAGGGAGGCTTTGAGGGTGTCCTTGCAACGTTTCCTCTGCCCACCTTTGGCTCATTTGCCGTGAAGGAGCTCCGAGTAGAGCACTTGCTTTGGGAGTCTCGTGTCTGGCATGCGGACAATGTGGCCTGCCCAGCTGAGCTGGTCGAGTGTGATCAGTGCTTCAATGCTGGGGATGTTGGCCGGGACGAGGACGCTAACGTTGGTGCGCCTGTCCTCCCAGGGGATTTGTAGGATCTTGCGGAGACATCGTTGGTGGTACTTGAGGTGCCTACTGTACATGGTCGCTTGTTCAGTCGCTAATCTCGCGTCCTCACACTGTCTTGCTGCATTCTTGTCCTCAAATTATCTGTTTGACCATGCTTTTGAACCCCAAACCCTAACTTTACCATCTTCGCTCCTGCTCAGGGTGCGTTGTTTTTTTTCCTCATTCATGTAACGCTCTGTGAAACATCTTTCTATCTGTGAGGATTGTACAGAAATGCAACGGGTTGTTGTTCCAAAAAAGGCTGCAAAAGACACTGTGACGTCACGAGATTGAAACTTGCCTTCGTTTCAAGCTGTCTTATTCGCAACAGAACTGTACAACATTTTACACTCGGTTTTACAAGACACTGCAAACGTTCCTTATCTCTGGTACGTTCCTCACATGCCTTTCTCCGTCATTTAATTCTTTTAAAGGAGAGTGGCATATCTATAATTGCCAGAAACTTCTCATCACAATCCCCTGGGGACAAAATTCCTCTCAGCATACAGACAATGCGTTCAAAGGGAGTTAAATTATTCAATTTTTAGCATGCGGTCAGGCCTGCACAATTATACTGTGTGTGCATCCTGGAAGGCAGATGTATGGTGTACATAAACCAATGCACAGATGAGTGGCCAATCTAAAAGCACTTGCAACAATAGGCTTAACTAGCTAAACAGCTACTTAACCAAAACAAAGGCAAAGTACGACGAATCTGAAATAAAAACAGAAAATGCTGGAAATATCAGCAGGTCAGGCAGCATCTGTGAAGAGAGAAACAGAGTTAATGTTTCAGGTCGATGACCCTTTGCCAGAACTTCGTCAGCTACTTAACCAATATAGCAGCACTTTCTTTTAATAAAAGGAGCGGAGGTGAGCGGCCCGGGAGCAGCGTGGAGGCCTCCTACTTAAGGGAGCAGCGCGAGCTGGTGCAGGAGGGCAACGGCAGCTAAGAGTGACGTCATCAAGGTCCAGGTCGGTGATTGGAGCGTGGGTAGATACAGCAGGAGTGGCAAGAGACTGCGGAGCGACGCGATCGGGGAGGTGTGAGTTCAGGGCGAGGGGCCCAGGGGCAGCACAGGCCAGCCCACACTGCGATATGTGTGCGCACAAGATCCGTGCAGCAGAGCAGATCTCCAGTCGTCTTGGATAACCCTTGCCACTGGACCAAGACCTAGCTCTGTCAAGCCCGTGTGTTGGCTGGTGTGCAACGGTCACCACACGTTAAAAAAATCCACGCAAAGGCATGGGCACCCTTCAGGATGTAGTTCAGGATCTGAAATATAAGGTGCTTCATTGAAACATCTGTGAACTCATCCTTTTTGGCGTGGAAGCAAGTCATCCTCGCTTCCAGGGGCTGCCTATGGTGATAGCAGCACATGGTGCACCATTTCTGGGCCGAATACAGGAAAAGCACAGACATTACAAACCTAGAGTTACAGAGGAAGAAGTGCAGCCCATAGTCCCATCATCATCGGTAGTCCCTCGCAATCGAGGAGGACCTGCTTCCACTCCCAAAGTGAGTTCTTTGACGATTGAACAGTCCGGTACGAGAGCCACAGACCATGTTACAGGTGGTACAGACATTCGTTGAGGGAAGGGGTGGCTTGGACTGGTTTGCCGCGCGCTCCTTCCGCTGCCTGCGCTTGACCTCTTCACGCTCTTTGCTTTGAGACTCGAAGAGCTCAACGCCCTCCCGGATGCACTTTCTCCACCTCGGACGGTCTTCGGTCAGGGTCTCTCCGGTGTCGGTGGGGATGTCGCACTTAACCAGGGAGGCTTTGAGGGTGTCCTTGTAATGTTCCCGCTGCCCACCTTTGGCTCGTTTACCATGAAGGAGCTCCGCATAAAACATTTGCTCAGGGAGTCTCGTAGCTAGCATGCGGACAATGTGGCCTGCCCAGCGAGTCCCATAGAGGGACTTCAGTCACGTGGATATGCTGGACAAGCTGGGGTTGTGCTCCTTAGAGCAGAAAAGATTGCGAGATTTGATTGAGGTGTTTTAAACCATAAGCTATCTGGACAGAGACGGTGGAGGGAAACTGTTCCCACTGGCAGATGGGTCGAGAATCCAGAGTGCACAGAATTAAGGTGATTGAGAAAAGAACCAAAGACGACATGAGCAAAATCTTTTTTATGCAGCGAGTGATTCAGAGCTGGAATGCACTGCCTGAAAGGGTGGTGGAGATAAACTCAATCGCAGCTTTCAAAAGGGAGTTGGACAAGTATGTGAAGGAAAAAATTTTGCAGGGCTACGGGGAAAGGGCGGGGGAGTGGGACTGGCTGAGGTGCTCTTGCAGTGAGCCGGCACGGGCTCGATGGACCGAATGGCCTCCTTCTGCACTGCAACCATTCTGTGATTCTGTGATCGTAGACAAAGTCAGTGCATAGAGAAGGATTCTCCTGAATGGATGAAACAGCGGGGGAGAGTTCGAGCAGGGACGGAGCAGATGCTTGCCTACTCCAGGAAACAACAGCAGGGAAAATAAAACCTATTACTATATAAAATTCAAAGTACAAAAAAAAATCTTAAAATTAAAAAGCTAAAAATTAATTTTAAAACTTAACGTATCCGAGAGGAGAAGAAAAGCAGTTCAGAAAAAAGCATCATGGCAGCCGAGTAAGGAGAAACAGTTCAGAGATTGGTGTCACAGAACATTCCAGCGGGCATATTGTGCAATTATAACATAATGGGGCAGAAATGACTGTCTCCCGGGTCCGTACGGGGTGTGTACGGGGTGTGTTCGGAGGGTGTACAGAGTGTGTACGGAGTGTGTACGGAGTGTGTACGGGGTATGTACGGAGTGTGTACGGAGTGTGTACGGGGTGTGTACAGGGTGTGTACGGGGTGTGCACGTACCCGGGAAGGCATCACAAAAGCCGGTTTTCAGTGCACAATGCACATGCGCTGAAAACCAGTTTTTCCGATCTGTCAAGCTGGAGCTCGACAGAGCCTCCATAGCTCGGGAGCGAGGACATTTGTACGGGCAAGATTGCGGGATTTATCCATATCTTGCCCGGCAAATGTCCTCAAAACAGCGCATAGCCTACTGTTACAGGTGCAAGAGTTTTAAAATACACAAAAACATTTTATAATAAAATGATAAAAACACATTTTATTGTTAGAAACCCTCCCCACTACAGTAAGTTTATTTTAAACCATAGTTAAAATAAACTTTAACAAAAATCGGAAAAATAAATATTTTTAAAAAATATATAAATATCTTTAATTTAAATTACTAAAAATATGTGGTGTACTTTTTCTATTTTTTATTATTGGTTTTGTGTGTTTTGGGGGTTGTTTCTTATTCATAATATTGGGAACTCCAACTTACGGAGTTCCCATTATGATGAATGAGAACATACTTTGCCTGATTGGCTGCCCTGAGCCATGTGACTGCAGCTCCAGCCCTGCGCACGTCCCAATGTGCACGCGCTGCGACGGGCAGTCAGTGGAGGCCTCAGAACCGGGGACTCGCGTGGGCACAGCAGGAACAGGTAGGTGCGCATCTTTTAAAAGTTTTGTACCCGATCGCCTGCGGGAAGCAGCCAACTGGGATTTCTGGGCCAACAAGTTTACAGAGGGTTTTTTCCATTATAAATGTGAACATAGGTATTTATAAATGCAGAAACATTGACTCAATCGTGTAGCAAAAAATATGACACAGGAAATAATATCTTGTAAACAATAAATGTCAGATTCTTAATGATTATACAGGAGCAGGTCTCCTGTGGCCCTGTTCATATGAAGTCAGAGGACATACTGTTTTACAATATTATCAACAAAGTATGACAAGGAAAATGTTGCGGGAAGCATGTTAGCTTGAGACCGTTACTATTCTGAACTGCACCAAACTGCTGGAGCAGATACATAAAGAAAATTGATGAAGGTCGTTGAGAACTGTTGGGGGAAAAAACAATAAACGAGAAGCTACCAAGATGCAAGAGAGAAAGATTAAAGGCTCACTGCCATTACTAACACACAGCTAACAATTCCAATGCACTCAAACCATCTCGCATTTTGTACCCGAGATATTTTACATTCTGGTTAGCTATGTTAAGGCCATAAGATGCTGCTTCTGCGTGAGATATGCAGGACAGTTTATGGGGCCAAAATTGCCCCTTTCTATAAGGCCTCTGGCCGCCTGAATGTGGTGGCCACGGGTCGGTGCGGAATGGCTGCTGAGTCTCGGCGGAGGGGCCGCCATTCTGGAGCGGTGTTCGGGACCGCTCCGCCCGTTTTCCCGGCGTGACGCACACACGCCGACACCTTACCGACTGGCGCGGAACTGCCGCTCAAGTAATCGCCCCTTTCCCGGAATCGGCCCGTGGGAGCGGCACCGCTGCCAATCGGTGCCCCTCGACAGCTTTTGCTGTCGGTACACTCTCTGCGGCACGGCGGCGCGGCCGTCCTTAAAGGGGAGGTGGCGCTGCCGTGGACACCATGTCATATTTTTTGTGTCGGCCGATTGCCAGGTAGGACCGACAGTTCTTGGGTGCCAGGCCGCTGGCCCGGTTGAAACCCTCCCTGGTGTTTGCCCCTGAAGTGGCTGCAGAGTTCACAGCGGCCGTCCCCTTTAACTGAAGGGGAGAGAAGTTGTGGCGTGTCAGCGCGGAGCTGATGACTGGTCAGGGTGACGGACCCACAGCAAGAGCACTTCCAAGGCAAAAAACATTTAAAGTGCTGAATTTCTCCGGTATCCCTTTCAAAACCAGTATGTGCGCCCTGTTTAGGGCGGGGCTCAATTTCGGCCCTTACGTGTTTATTCAATGAATATCGTTGATCCCCTTGCAGAATAAGACTGTTTTTAAATGTGCCAGTACACTTTCCTGAAGGAGGCAATAATTTACACCAACAGATAGGATACCATATAGCGTGGGAGACACTGAAAGTTGAGGAAAGGAACATGTTGTTGATCACTACAAACACATTCATGTGCTTTATCTGTGTAACTGTGTTTGAACAGGAGTAAAACGTTGATCACAGTCCTCCATGGAATGTGTGGTATACTGCCTGAACATCAAGATGCATAATTTTGCGCATGTACTTAACATGTCTTTTTCTTCTTATTGAAGATGTGCCAAAACACCAGGATCACCACGAATGGGGTTATGATGAATGAGGAAGTTAGTTTAACTATCCAGAAAGATTCTAAATCAGCCCATTGTAGCATCCAGTTGTTTCTTAAAGAATTCCAATGGTTTTGCTTCTAGTACGTGCCTGGAATTTCATGTATGAAAGACGACTTGCCTAATATCAGTTTTAAATTTATCTTTGATCCGATTGAACCTCTTGTCCTCTTGTCCTACACTCACAAGGAAAAGCAAGCTAATCTCTCTGAGAAGCACCGGGCAGCACAGCGGCCCGGAACTTATGGTCAGGAGCAAAGCAAAGGCGTCCGCCGCTGGCCCCGACGAAAGCTGCCCATGGAGATCTCACGATCTCTGCGGTGAGAAGTTTGCCTTTTGGATGTGTCGGTGATTTCAGTGCGGTGTAGTGGGGAGTCCATAGTCCGATCAGCTGTGCCGTCAACAAGCCGTCTAAGCAGCCAATCACGTTGCAGGATTCGCGTAGCAAGGGAACCAGGAAATGAGAAGCTGCTTTTATCCCGACTTTTTAAAACGTTACAGTGAGCAAAATAAAAATTGGAGATTTCACATAGGGATAAGGTACGAGAAATATCATGAACACTTTAAAAAAAAAAATTAAGTTTCCTAGGAATTGTAATTTTTAATCATAATGACAACATTTGACACCTCACAAAATTAAAATTAGTTTTTCAGGGTCGTAACTTTTGGTCAGCCATCAACATGCTCTTAAAACCCGAGTTACACCTAATCCAACAACTGTTTACCCTTATTGATGGGGGGGGGGGGGCACTGTGGAGGGAGGGTGGGGTTGTGGCCGGGTGCGGGGGTGGGGGCACTATGGAGGGAGGGTGGGGTTGTGACTAGGTTGGTGGGGGGGAGGCACTACGGAGGGAGGGTGGAGTTGTGGCCGGGTGCGGGGGTGGGGGCACTATGGAGGGAGGGTGGGGTTGTGACTAGGTTGGTGGGGGGGGGCACTATGGAGGGAGGGTGGAGTTGTAGCCGGGGTGGGGGGGGGGGCACTATGGAGGGAGGGTGGGTTGTAGCCGGGGTGGGGGGGGGGGCACTATGGAGGGAGGGTGGAGTTGTAGCCGGGGTGGGGGGGGGGCACTATGGAGGGAGGGTGGGGTTGTGACCAGGGTGGTGGGGGAGCACTATGGAGGGAGGGTGGGTTGTAGCCGGGGTGGGGGGTGAGGGGGGCACTATGGAGGGAGGGTGGAGTAGTGACCAGGGTGGTGAGGGGGGCACTATGGAGGGAGGGTGGGGTTGTGACCAGGGTGGTGGGGGGGCACTATGGAGGGAGGGTGGGTTGTAGCCGGGGTGGGGGGGGGACACTATGGAGGGAGGGTGGGTTGTAGCCGGGGTGGGGGGGGGACACTATGGAGGGAGGGTGGGTTGTAGCCGGGGTGGGGGGGGGGCACTATGGAGGGAGGGTGGAGTTGTGACCAGGTGGTGGGGGAGCACTATGGAGGGAGGGTGGGTTGTAGCCGGGGTGGGGCACTATGCAGCCTGTGTCGGAGCAGTGAATGACTGTCCGCAGCTTCAGGATTTCCGTGTTTAGATGTGCACATGCTTCATCAAGTTGCGGTCAGTGTCAAAGGGGTAATAATGGCAAACGTTGTTAGTTTGCCATTTTTACCACGATGTGTTATCACGATTTGAAGCAGGCACAAAGCTAGACACATTCTGGGGATTTTACTGCATGCCAGAACGGACAAGCTTGAGGATTGAACTAAATTCCTCTCGTGCCCCTTGACCAAAATTCAGGCGAGCCGCATGTGCCAGTCAAGCACTTCAACGCAGCTTGCTTTTCTGGGCCTAACCAATTTTGGCCAGTGCTGAGGCCAACAGATAAATCTGGCGGCGGGGGGTGAGGGGATGGAGGCAATCAGTAAGTTTTTTAGTGTAAAGGAGAACTTCTGCTCCATCTGACTCCACAAACACTGACATTTTGGAAGTTATGTCGGCTTTTGTTTGAGTAGCCACCAATGGTCCCTTGAAGTGGTTGGGCAGCTGAAACCCATTGATACTAGTCGGAGCTTGTGCTTTACAAGTTCTAATTAATGTAAGAGTCCGGGTCTGAAATAGGTGCCGGAGCCTCAGTTCAATATTTTAAAAATGGTCCTCAATTTCGCATTGGCCCGAATGCCCGTGTGGATCGGAGTGGGCCTCTGCACTGCTAAAAAGGTTATCGTTGTACCCATAAAATAGGCCCAACAATGCTGCATTTAGTCCCCAATAAGTCCACGGTTGAAAGGGTCCCCCATTTTCAAGAATAGTTCACTTTATTTTGCTAAATAAGGATTGCCATTTAGGATCTTGCGGAGACATCATTGGTGGTATTTCTCCAGCGACTTGAGGTGTCTACTGTACATGGTCCATGGGAGGACAGACACCAACAGCAGTGTCCTCCACCAGGCCAACATCCCCAGCATTGAAGCACTGACCACACTCAATCAGCTCCGCTGGGCAGGCTACATTGTCCGCGTGCCAGACACGAGACTCCCAAAGCAAACGCTCGACTCGGAACTCCTTCACGTCAAATGAACCAAAGGTGGGCAGAGGAAACGTTACAAGGACACCCTCAAAGCCTCCCTGATAAAGTGCGACATCCTCACTGACATCTGGGAGTCCCTGGCCAAAGACCGCCCTAAGTGGAGGAAGTGCATCCGGGAGGGCACTGAGCACCTCGAGTCTCATCGCCGAGAGCATGCAGAAATCAAGCGCAGGCAGCGGAAAGAGCGTGCGGCAAACTAGTTCCACCCACCCCTTCCCTCAACGACTATCTGTCCCACCTGTGACAGGGACTGTGGCTCTCGTATTGGACTGTTCAGCCACCTAAGGACTCATTTTTAGAGTGGAAGCAAGTTTTCCTCGATTCCGAGGGACTGCCTATGATGATGATGATTGCCATTATTTCATAATCATCATGTTAAACCGTGGGAATTCACTTTAGGATTAATTAAAACCCCATTCCAGAAGGTGAAAGGTGTACAGCAAAAAGCTAAAAAATCGATCCGAAATGACAATGTAAAGACAACATTTTCACACTACAAGAGCAAGAAATCTGAACAAGAAAGAGAAAGAATTGAAATGGGCTGGTCGTACCTGAGGGAAGGGGAGCAGCACAAAACCAGCAAATAATTAAAAGCAGGACTCTGAGCTATTTCGGTTAGATAAAAGATTTGTCTCGCTTTCAAATACTGCAGCATACAAGTGTTTTCTTTAGTCAGGATTGTGTTAATGAAGCTGAGCCACTTAACACGAAAACAATATGTTCCACAGCTGGATTAACAACTTAAGGACACTTATACCAGACTTGTTCGCCGCTTGTGAATCACCTTCATTCTAATAGACATACCGTGATCGGCTGCTATTTTGCATAGTCGCTAACACTTGAACATTCTCAGGTAGTGTATGTTACAAAACTGCATCCCATGATATTATTGGTCATTGTCAGTCACAGACACGCCTCACAGCCTTGTTAAATGAAGGAAATATGGCCTTCACGGTTTGATGTTTTACATCTTTGGAGCAGTAAGGTCACAGAAAGGTCAGGTTCAAAGTTAAAAGCTAATGTCTGTCTGCTCAGTGCATTCTGTATAAGAATCACATTTTAAAAGGGAAAAAACATTTTTTTTTAAAAGCAATCAAGAGGAGGAAGGTAAACTCAAGACTGAAAAGGGTGACATACAAGGGAAAAAGCAGTGTTCATCAATTGAAGATAAACTGCTGTAAAATTGACTTATTCTGGTTGCAATGTGAACCCTTACATTTCATTTGGTGTGAGGCCTTGACTTTAAGTCTGACTGTCTATAATAAAGTAAAATCAATATAACAGATTATAACAAGTTGCGTGTACACAGCTCCGGAAAATTTACAGAAAGAGAAAATCCTGATAGGCGATACATAACATCATCATTTTCCACAACAGCACAATTACATTTCGCCCTCTTGTAAAAGTATTTTCAATGTTGCAGCAATGCAAAATGTCAAAGCTAAACTGCTGTCAGTTGAGCAATTGACATCAGTAGGGAAGCCAGCTCAAAAAGAAGTCGCCTCACATTGTTTTGGCTTTTCACCAATTGTAGTATAACTGCAGTTCATGCATTGTCAATGTCATCAATTGTAAAATTAGAATCTAGAAAGACCCAAAGTCAGTGGACTGCTTTCACATTGCTCGTGTTCAAATGGAGCCAATGAGAAAGTCAGCTGGCTGTATTGGGCTTGCAGGCAGTGCACTGGTTGGTGCAGAGCCCCACACAAGGCTTCAAATATACAAGCGTAGAGCTTGATCTTTCCCTTATATGAGAACAGTGCGAGCTGGCATAATAACTCATTCATTCATTCATTCATAGGCAGTCCCTTGAAATCGAGGAAGACTTGCTTCCACTCTAAAAGTGAGTTCCACCTCTAAAGGTGACTGTAGAGTCCAATACAAGAATCACAGTCCCTGTCACAGGTGGGATAGACAGTCGTTGAGGGTAAGGGAGGGTGGGACTGGTTTGCCGGACGTTCCTTCCGCTGCCTGTGCTTGATTTCTGCAGGCTCTCGGTGATGAGACTCAAGGTGCTCAGCGCCCTCCCGGATGCACTTCCTCCACTTAGGGCGGTCTTTGGCCAGGGTCTCCCAGGTGTCAGTGGGGATGTTTCACTTTATCAGGGAGGCTTTGAGGGTGTCCTTGTAACGTTTCCGCTGCCCACCTTGGGCCCGCCTGCCATGTAGGAGTTCCGAGTAGAGCGCTTGCAGAATAACATCATCATCATAGGCGGTCCCTTCGAAACGAGGATGACTTGTTTCCACGCCAAAAAAGGATGAATTCACAGGTGTTTCTGTGAAGGACCCGAACTACATCCTGAAGGGTGGAAGATGCCTGTGCATGGATTGTTTTAACGTGGGGTGGCCGTTGCACACCAGCCACCACACGGGCTTGACAGAGCGAGGTCTTGGTCCGGTGGCAAGGGTTAACCAAGATGACTGGAGACCAGCTCTGCTGCACGGACCTAGTGCGCACACATATCGCAGTGTGGGCTGGGCCCGTGCTGCCCCATGGCCCCTGGCCCCAAACTCACACCTCTCCTGGGCCTCGATCACATCCCTCCACAGTCTCTCGCCGCTCCTTCGCCCCGACCTCGCCGCTCCTGCTGTACCTGCCCCCATGCTCCAATCACCGACCTGGATCTTGATGACGTCACTCTTCGCTGCCGTCGCCCTCCTGCGCTGCTCCCTGGAGTAGTACGCCTCCACGCTGCGCCCGAGGCCGCTCACCGTTCCTTTCATGGCCTCAACCTGCCGCTGGTGTTTTCACACAGGTCAGGGCCTTCACGCTGCATAGTAACACAGTGATGCCAACTTATACCACAAGCAAAACATACTGGTATAAAACTAATAGCTGCAGTTATTAGCTACACCATAAGTTACTTGTCTGTCACCAGCATTTTATTACCATAAGATTTTCTCCACTCTGCAGCTCTCAATCCTCGTTTTTTCAGCTGTAAATTGTTCAGCTTTTGTGCAACTCTTGTGTGACATACATATTTTTTCCCTCTGCTTGCCTCATTATCTCCCATGGAGCAATTTTTTCCCTTGAGAATCGCTCGCGTGTGCAAACATTTCTTTTAGGTTGCAAACTCTGCACCTGACTCTTGTCCGAATTCAGTTACACTGCTTTACAAAATGAATGGCTCAGTATTTAGCTGTGAGTTGAACACGCCTAAACAGCTGGCTTAGTCATTTTACATTTTGGAACATACAGTACATACATTGCTTGCCCAAAGTTTAGACTGGATAAAAAGTACTCAATAAATTGCAAGACAAACAGTGCCAATATTTCAAAGTCCTTTGTCCTTCAAATTTATCAGTTTTGGATACAAATATTACAGCTCTTTTTGCAGATTTCAGTGTAAATTCTGCAACGGTTTTTCTCTCGTGAATATGAATCAAAACAAATATGACCTCTTGTTTCCTGAATGTGCACTACCTGCGAGCTAAGATAATAAATGTTCAAGAAACTGGCTGCTTACAGTAACAGCTCCTGTGGTATCAATTTTGTGACAGCAAAAATAACCATAGGAGCCTGGGAAATTGCAGAAATGCGTCACATTGTTATTATCACGATTAAATATTAATGAGCCAGTGCTCCCTGCACAGCAAGCACTGAAAGAAGAAAAAGGTTAAATGTGTGTCGGTCACAGAAAAGGATGAGCAGAAATTCAGTCTGAATAGTTCACTTCAAAACAACTTGCTCAAATCGTTAATGAGAAGCACACTGAGATTAATAATTTAATCAATGTTCAACTTTGCTAATGTGTTCATTTTAAAACTTACATTTCTCTTTGGGTGTAATTAGAAAAAATACATTTGATGTTCTTGTTCGAGCAATTGTTCTGTTATTTCTGTATTGATTGTCCATGAGAATATCTGTTGTGAAGAGCATGCTGACACTTGGAATACAAATAGCGGATTGGTCGACAGAAATTCACTGGAATGAAGGGATAGATGAGCTTAAAGCTGCACCAAACAGGAAGAGGAAGATTCCTCACGGACCTGTATAACGCGTTGTAGCACCAGGTTTTATTATTAATTTTCAGGTTCAAGAAGAAACTCACTCGCTTTGAAACCACAGAGAATTACAGAGAACAGCTACATTCCTCAATGAGGCTCCCCACGGTCTACGAAAAACAAAATTGTGGGAAAAATGAATTAAGGTCTGAGGCGTTATCCCTCCCACGCATCTTGTCTAAGGTTTGCACTGCAGTACAATGCATTGGAGCGCCACTGGGCTATGCCTTGGAATGGTAGGATATGGGTTCTTTGCCCAAGATCACCACAGGCTGATCACAACCATGAAGCTCCTGGCTTCCATTCGGCACCTCGAGGAATGTGCTCAGTGGAGGTTTGGAACCTCCTCTTGAGTGAGGGAAAAAAATGTCACCCTCAAACCCTTTTTAATGGCCAGTTTCGGAGCAAATCTGAGCACGCTGCCCACGAGTTTTCAACTGGAAATGTTACGTGACATCAAGGGATCCGCAAAAGAAAATGTGTAAGGTTACTTTAAGGAGAAAGTCACACTGTAAGAAAAATAATTTAGAACCTTATCCTATTTGCCAGTCACTAACCAACATTGCACAGTCAGAGATGTTAAAATCCATATCATCGGTTGACATCAGTTTCTTTACAGCTTAGTTTAGCAGCTTAATGATTTTAATAAAATGAATCAGCTGACTGTCTGGCACTTTTTATGGGAGCTTAAGGAACAGAAGAAGAGCAAGGGTCTTTCATTTGGCCTCGCTGAGTGAAGCCCTCACTGAAAAAAATCAGGGACAATTTATGGACAAAATGGCTTCCAAAAGCATAGAGATGGAAATGTTGTTCATTCCAATCCTCAGGATGGCAGAAGGTTAAAGTTATGCTTTAAACAATGAGTATTCAAAAGCGCACTGTCCTGGTTTCCACTTTAAAAGGAAAAGATAAATCTCTGGTATTGATGAAGTCTCCAGTTTTTCCAGCTCAAAGATATATAGCACACAGCATAACTGAAACAGGATTCCCGAAAGATTACTGCAAACTGAGTTAACTACGTGTTTCACACAGGTCTGGTAATGAAAACAAATATATTTTGCTGCAACCTTGGTACTTGGGTTTTCAAGATTCTTGTCAGTTGGAGCTATGTTCTGTGATTATTATTCTCTCGAGAGTTTATTAATATAGATTTATGACAATCTCCAGTGGATTTATTGCTTACATGCTCTAATGACAAGCTCATTATAAAGGTCACGTGTACCAAATATAAATAATATTAGGGTCTACGGCAGTCTGTTAGCTCAGGTCACATTGAACTGCATTCCCAAAATCACTGGGTTTTTATTTCAAATACCAGCCTCAGCTGCCCTAATTCAGTAATGTACTTGGCGTGGATACTTTCCCGACTTCACAAGAGTGCTCTAAGCTAGGGAATGCTTGACAGAATTACTTCACAGAAATACATTCGCTATCAAGTCATCATAAAGTGGACTTGCACACGGTGATAGAGAGATCCCTGCTTGGGCAACCCTCCTGGCTGAATGCGGAAATATTCAATGAGAATGGAGTCTCCATACACTGGAGGGGACAGAATGGGCCCCCCTCTGCCACAAAGATGGGAAACGATCAGCATGATATAGAAATGTGCAGTGTCATTTACAGAGCTACATTTTGCTCTCTTGTCTTTGTACACCACGAAGATAGGCTATTGGGAAACAACATAGTTCGGAACAGTTAGTATTCATAAAGTAGCAGCCACTTTTTGTAACTACATAGGCAATTTTAATATTATCCGCCCATCATCATCATCATAGGCAGTCCCTCAAATGAGGATGACTTGCTTCCACATGAGTTCACAGATGTTTCAATGAAGGACCCGATATTCCAGTCCTGAACTCCAGTTGAGGGGTGGAAGATGCCTGTGCGTGGATTTTTTTAACGTGTGATGACTGTTGCACATCGGCCACCTCATGGGCTTGACAGAGCGAGGCCTTTGTCCAGTGGCAAGGGTTAACCAGGACGACTGGAGACCTGCTCTGTTTCACGGACCTAGAACCCCCAGCACAAATACTGATGGCTCGCTAAAATTGCCCAAGTCCCTCAGCTGCACTGGAGCTTCCCGGTTCCAAGAGGCGGCAAGGACACTCGCCCAAAGCTGGCTGGGTCCTTTTTAACATGTACATGCTGGGCCCAGGTGATGCCATCGAGGCCTGACTACAACTTTTACTCGGCAGCCTGGTCAAGAAGCTGTAGTGTGTTTCCCATTAGATCAGCCCTGCACTGAAGAGAATCGAGGCCAGAAGAGGCCCAAATGGTAAGTTTTTACTTATTTTTTTTGTTATTTGTGAAGCCTCCGGGCTTCCTTGATTTCCCCCTCCCGATCGCCGCCTTGACCCTCACATCCCGGCCACCTGCTTCCCACCTCCTGATTGCATCCCCTTCCACTTTAATGACTTACCTGATGGCCATTTGTTGGCGGCATAGCGGCCTGAAATTCAACGGCTCTTGACTGGCGAGCTACCAGGTGCATGAGACCCAATATCAGGTGTACCTCAGGCCTACCGATTCAGGTGCAAGGATCGTTCCGTGGAAAATATCTAGGGTTTTTGTTCTCTCCAATTTCACTCCTTCCCTCTCCTCTTTGAATAGCTCACACCACATCTCTATCTTCTCTTTTTCCTCATCCCCGCTTTCTGAAAATCTATTCCTTCCTCTTTTTTTCGCCCCACTTTATTTCCCCCTGTACATCTCTCCTCCGTTCCTTTTTCTGCCATCTCTCACGGAAACCTGGAGCCAGATTTGGGGCTCAAACCCTTGAGTAGCTGCAGCAATAATGGGGGTAGATTGCTTTGCAGATGGGCTGCCCTTTATAGAAACTGTCTGATCATCATTTCCATTGAAATCGCCAGTTTTATGCCCAAGAGGTAAGTTCAAAATGTAACCTTTTATATCTCCCCAGAGATAATTGAGATTGGGGGCTCGGGATGGGAAACTGCACCTTTGAGTTAAGGTTGTGGCCAGAAGGATGTGTTGAACAGTGTGGCCTGGGTGAAAGGCCGTGAGTGAGTTCGGAACTCTGGGATCCGGAAGTTGCAATCGGATTGCTTGATTCTCTCGCATGAGCTTCACGTACAATAATGCTGTTTGTGCACATGGTTTAATGGAGGCTGGGTGGCACACTGGGTCAGGGGTATTCTGTCTTTGTTGCTTGGCTCAGAAGGTAAATTCCGGGGGTGGGGGTGGGGCGAGAGTGGAACCACAACCGGAGTGGGGGGGGAAACGATTGACGACTGTGGAGTGAGGGTCACCACTCCTACTTTTCCTAGCTCCACAGCAAAAATTATTAGAAGCTTTTATTAAAAGAAATACCTCCTGCTCTGCCCATCACAAAGCAATTTCTGGCAGGGGGCCTAAAACATATGTAAGGGGCCTAATGCCTGTTTTTGGCAGCCACGAGGGATGCCTGATAAATGGCTTGACCCCATTTTGGACATATTTCAGGCGTGCTTGGGGTGCAGGACACTGGTCCTCAAAATTGGGGCGCACCGAGGTCTAATGTCTACCCCAGTGACTTTCCAACAATTAGATAATGACCACCTGGACTCTAAGGGTTAAGTTATGAGGAGAGATTGCACAAACTAGGCTGTATTCCCTGAAATTTAGAAAATTAAGGGGTGATATGATCGACGTTTTCAGGATATTAAGGAGAACTGATGGGGTAGATAGAGAGAAACTACCTCTGCTTGTTGGGGAATCTAGGATGAGCCTAAACATGAGAACCAGGCCTTTCAAGAGTGAAATAAGGAAACATTTCTACTCTCTTCACAACTCTCGCCCACGAACAGCAGTTGATGTTGGGCCAATCGTTTATTTTAAATCGGAGATTGACAGCCTTCTGGTAACCAAAGGTATTAAGGGATATGGAGCAATGGCAGGTATAAGGAGTTAGCTCGCAGATCCACCATGCTCTCATTGAATGGTGGAACAGGCTCGAGGGGCTCAATGGCCTGCTGCTGTTCCTGATCGTATAAGGTGCAAATAGTTACTTCTTCTTTAACCAATGAGGAAGAAAAATATTGGCCAGTGGCTCAGCAGAGAAAAAACACTCAACAAACTTAAGGAATATTATAAAGTCTGTAATCTATTTGCTTCATGAGTTCTTTGCTTAAGAATTCATAGCAACACATTGCTATTAAGAACTAGTTGGTTTATTAACAAAGATTTAACAATCACACTACACATTACCAGTTCATTCACTGGACTCACACCTGCCTACCTCAGCGTGGGTGACCCAACCCAACTGGCTGGGGTTTTATTGAGTCTTGTGACCATCACATGACTGGCTAAGCCACTCACAATGCAACAGCTTTAACATTTGTGAGTATACTCTCAGGTGAAGACATTACAAAGGTAATGCCCCGAGAGCACTGGACTGGAACAACAGTTCTGCTACAGAACAGCAGAATCAAAATTAATATGCAGAGCTAAGTCTTGCCACTGAAAAGCCCTGCATTTCCAGTCATTTTTCATATTATTAACGGATTCTAATGATGCAGAGAAACAACGGATTGCTGTTACGCAAGAATTTACCCAGGCAGCAACTGATGCACTCAATGACACAAACACCCCCTTTACATTCCGTGACAAATACTTACAGCTTAAATTTTGTTTCGTGCAGAAGTTGGGGCGGAGGTCAAATGGTGGCACTGCCAGTGTAAGATATTTTAAAAGTTACTTTGCCACCTTTATACACAGAGATGAGGGAAACAATGAAATCAGATGATCTCACTGCGGCTGAAGATTTGAGTCCAGTGGATCTTCCATCATCAATCGAGAAAACTGTCTAGAAATGGGCAGATAATCAGGAATCCCCACACTCTGGCCTTGCATGTATGGATCAGCTATAAGACTCAAAACAAGTATTATACAAGCAATGTAGATTGGTTTGCAAGGTTTATTGATGTCAGACTGGGTTCTATCCTGCAAAACTTCTGCTGGATAATTAGAACACAGATGATGGAGGTTCCACTATAGTCCAAGCTGTGTACTGTATGGATTTTTTTTTCTGATTTAAAAGCACTAACGTCACAACATGTTGATTTCCACCCTGAGTTAGCGACCACGTAATTCCTACCGAGCTTATTTTAAATATGTTGCTCGCTGGTCTGGCAATCTTTACTTTATCGAGTAAATTAAAACCATGATTCTTATAAAATCCATTCTTTATCAATGTGATCAATACTACCAGGCGGAAAGGAGCAGCATGCAGTTGACGCTTAAATTGAATGAACTAACCATTCTGTCCAGCAAAGTAAGTGAATCCAATTGTCCCGTGGGTTCCAACATGCACAGACAATCACAAAGATTCTAATAAAGTCTTTACATAAGAACATAAGAAATAGGAGCAGGAGTAGGCCATATGGCCCCTCGAGCCTGCTCCACCATTCAATATCATGGCTGATCTAATCATGGACTCAGCTCCACTTCCCTGCCTGCTCCTCATAACCCCTTATTCCCTTATCGGTTAAGAAGCTGTTTATCTTGGTCTTAAATTTATTCAATGTCCCAGCTTCCACAGCTCTCAGAGGCTGCAAATTCCACAGATTTACAACCCTCAGAGAAGAAATTCCTCCTCATCTCTGTTTTAAATGGGCGGCCCCTTAGTCGAAGATTATGCCCTCTAGTTCTAGTCTCCCGTGTCCGTGGAAACATCCTCTCTGCATCCACCTTGTCGAGCCCCCTCATAATCTGATACCTTTCAATAAGATCACCTCTCATTCTTCTGAATTCCAATGAGTAGAGGCCCAACCTACTCAACCTTTCCTCATAAGTCAACCCCCTCATCCCCGGAATCAACCGAGTGAACCTTCTCTGAATTGCCTCCAAAGCAAGTATATCCGCTCGTAAATATGGAAACCAAAACTGCATGCAGTATTCCAGGTGTGGCCTCACCAATACCCTGTATTGTGTGATTTCCCTTAACTTTATTTCTATTTTTGGTCATAAATTTTTAATCTTTTCTTGAGCATTTCAAACATCTTCACGAAACACGTGACAAGAATGTTTCTAATATTTTCATGCCTTAGGAACCCAATGAACTACTGCCACTTTGATATTTAGATGCTATGAATAAAAAAACATTCACGTTGCCGAAGCTCACACAGAATTTATCCCATGTATTCCCCTGTTGTACAGCTGGGAGAATTTGTTCAGATAGAAGGCCTCCATATCCATTATCATCAGTGAATCTTATTGCCCTATATGGAGAGTCTGAACCTTCAGAATCCCTCAATACAAAAGCAAAATACTGTGGATGCTGGATTCTGAAAAAAAACAGAGAATACTGGAAATCTCAGCGGGTCAGGCAGCATACATAAGAACATAAGAAATAGGAACAGGAGTAGACCATACGACCCCTTAAGCCTGCTCCGCCATTCAATAAGATCATGGCTGGTCTGATTGTGGACTGAGCTCCACTTCACTGCCCCCTCTCCATAACCCCTTATTCCCTTATCATTTAAGAAACTGTCTATTTGTGTCTTAAATTTATTGAATGTTCCGGCTTCCACAGCTCTCTGAGGCAGCAAATTCCACAGATTTACAACCCTCTGAGAGAAGAAATTTCCCCTCATCTCAGTTTTAAATGATCGGCCCCTTATTCTAAGATCATGCCCCCTAGTTCTAGTCTCCCCCATCAGTGGAAACATCCTCTCTGCATCCACCTTGTCAAGTCCCCTCATAATCTTACACATTTCGATAAGATCACCTCTCATTCTTCTGAATTCCAATGAGTAGAGGCCCAACCTACTCAACCTTTCCTCATAAGTCAAACCCCTCATCCCCGGAATCAACCTAGTGAACTTTCTCTGAACTGCCTCCAGAGCAAGTATATCCTTTCGTAAATTTGGAAACCAAAACTGCACGCAGTATTCTAGGTGTGGCCTCACCAATACCTTATATAGCTGTAGTAAGACTTCTCTGCTATTATACTCCATCCCCTTTGCAATAAAGGCTAAGATTCCATTGGCCTTCCTGATCACTTGTTGTATCTGCATACTATTCTTTTGTGTTTCATGCACAAGTACCCCCAGGATCTGCTGTACTGCGGCACTTTGCAATCTTTCTCCATTTAAATAATAACTTGCTCTTTGATTTTTTTTTCTCACACTTTCCAACATTATACTCCATCTGCCAAATTTTTGCCCACTCATTTAGCCTGTCTATATCCTTTTACAGATTTTTTGTGTCTTCCTCACACATTGCTTTTCCTTCCATCTTTTTAATATCAGCAAACTTCGCTATGTTACACTCAGTCCCTTCTTCCAAGTTGTTAATATAGATTGTAAATAGTTGGGGCCCCAGCATTGATCCCTGCGGCACCCCACTAGCTACTGGTTGCCAACCAGAGAATGAACCATTTATGAACCCAACTCTGTGTTCTCTGTTCGTTGGCCAGTCCTCTATCCATGCCAATATATTACCCTCAACCCCGTGAACTTTTATCTTGTGCAGTAACCTTTAATGTGGCACCTTGTCAAATGCCTTCTGGAAGTCCAAATACACCACATCCACTGGTTCCCCTTTATCCACCCTGTTTGTTACATCCTCAAAGAACTCCAGCAAATTTGTCAAACATGACTGCCCCGTCATAAATCCATGCTGACTCTGCCTGACCGAATTTTGCTTTTCCAAATGTCCTGTTACTGCTTCTTTAATAATGGACTCCAACATTTCCCCAACCACAGATGTTAGGCTAACTGGTCAAAAGTTTCCTGCTTTTTGTCTGCCTTGTTTTTTAAATAGAGGCGTTACATTTGCAGTTTTCCAATCTGCTGGGACCTCCCCAGAATCCAGCGAATTTGTGGAGAGAAAAAGAGTTAACGTTTCAGGTCGCTGCCCCTTCATCGGAACTGCTGAATGTTGGAAAAGAGCAGATTCTTAAGCACTGAAAGGGGGAGGGGAAGAAAGAACAAAAGGGAAGGTCTGTGATAGGGTGGCAGGCAGGAGAGATTAGAGAGACAAAAGGGATGATGGGCCAAATTGAAACAGTAATGACAGTAGTCAGGAAAAGATTAATCCGAATAGGTTGTGAATGGCCCAGTAATAACCAGCTGCCATTAGAGACAAAGAGAAAAAAAGGAATAAAAACATAAGATGGGGTGGGGGCTGGAGGGGAGCCAAAGATGGGCAGAGGTTATGGTCTAAAATTGTTGAACTCGATGTTGAGTCCAGAAAAACAAATCCCTCAATAACTTGGTACAATCTCAACCATTTTTTACTGAGTAAAAAAATGAATGGTTTTACTTCCAATAATATAAGCACTTTAAATTTCTATCTGAGCAATTTTTGTCGTCCAATAATCTGACTATGAATCTGATCTTTGCCAATAAATTTCTTGTGCGAACATAATCCGTTCTACAGTATTTAACTGTGCTCTTGCTGCTTCTGAGAATAGCCTACATATCATAGAAACAGAAAATTGGTGCAGGAGCAGACCATTCAGTCCTTCGAGCCTGCACCACCATTTAATATGATCATGACTGATCACTTTTGCAACTTCCTGCTTTCTCTCCATGTCCCTTGATCCCTTTAGCCATAAGGGCCACATCTAACTCCCTTTTCAATATATCCAACAAACTGGCCTCAACAACTTTCTGAGGTAGAGAATTCCACAGGTTCACCACTCTCTGAGTGAAGAAGTTTCTCCTCATCTCAGTCCTAAATGGCTTACCTCTTAACCTTAGACTGTGACCCCTGGTTCTGGACTTCCCCAACATCGGGAACATTCTTCCTGCATCTAATCTGTCCAATCCCATCAGAATTTTATATGTTTCTATGAGATCCCCTCTCATTATTCTAAATTCCAGTGAATATAAGCCTAGTCGATCCAGTCTTTCTTCATATGTCAGTCCTGCCATCCCGGGAATCAGTCTGGTGAACCTTTGCTGCACTCCCTCAATAGCAAGAATGTCCTTCCTCAGATTAGGAGACCAAAACTGTACACAATATTCAAGGTGTGGTCTCACCAAGGCCCTGTGCAACTGCAGCAAGACCTCGCTGCTCCTATACTCAAATCCTCTCGCTATAAAGGCCAGCATGGCATTTGCTTTCTTTACTGTAACACAGGTGAGGCTTCCAGCTGCATTATAATATTTCAATGCCGAACCCACCTCCTGGGAGAGGGTTGGCCGCCCGCCTTTTGTCCCGTCTCCATTAAAGCCGGAAGTGGGAGCGTTGGAAGCAGGTTGGAGTCGGGTTTGAGATTTTTTACTATTTACATTTAACCTGATCTTACCCCACCTGTTTTTGGGTGTTCAAATTATCCTCTTTGTTGGAGAGAATAGCACAGTCCCAGTCAACTTGAACAGTGCATTGAGTCTGAATATTCAAACTCTCGCAATTGTAAGCTTTCAAATTGAAACACAACTTCTGTCACCATCAGCACTTTTAGTTGACCTATGTTTTGCCCTGTGATTTTGCCTGTGGGTAAAATATTGTTTCCCCACAATGTCACTGTGCTGTGCTATAATATAAATGCATAATTTCTGGAAAGTTCAAATACAAAGTCTCGCTGTCATGACGGCTCAGTAACTTCTTAGCAGGAATACTGAGCAGGATTATCATTTTCAAAGGAAGTGACCCAAGTTGATTTTATTTCTGTCCGAAGCATTTTGAGTCAAACTGTGACTAAGTGTTACAGGGGCTTCTTTTACATTACCTGTGCCGAAAAGTGAACACAGGCAGACTGCTGCTCACCACAAATGTGGCCTCACGCTTGCAGAAGCCAACATTCAATACATGAGACAGTTTGATAAAGGTATCGCTGCATTGGCCAAACTACACTTTGCAGCTGCTGTGGAATTGTGACATTATTTGATGTTGCAATTACTGCAGCAGCACTGGTGTGCATCCTTATGCCATGGCTGTCTCCCACCAAACGGTAACGTGCTCTCTGTTTGATTAAGGGTAAGCTTCCAGCTGGATAAAACAAATAAATTAGGAAAGCAGCCAAGTGATGCAATAAAATACGATTACTGTGTAAATAAATCTGGGATCACATTGTTTGATGAAATGCTTTTCCCCCGCAAACTACCACTGAGAAACCAGCTAATTAATGCAATTTGCTGCCTGATTTATGCATTACAACAGTGCAGTGTTTAGGAAACATAAGACAACGATAACTGGGCTGTTGTTTAGTTTCCTTTCCAATGGCAGAGAATTTATATTAACAATTAATCAGGAGCCATCACTTCCAGCCACCGCACAATAAAGAAATTCCACAATCTGTCATTCAAGCCGAGAAACTATTGTTTAGGACATCAGCGTTCAACCACTTAACACAGTTGCGTAACATTTCTTTTTCTGCTATTTTATCAAAGCAATTTACCTGTTAAAAATGTAGCGATAGTATATCTAAGGAGGCGAAATTCCCCAGCGCCCCATTTGGGGGGCAGTAACTAAGTCGGGGCGGGACTTCGGGAGCACGACATGCAAGTCCCGCCCCGGCTGTGAACTTCCGGCCGTGGACTCCACTTCCTGCTGGAGCGGGTTCGGGGACCACTACTCGGGCACATTCGCCAGCGCTACGCGGCTGCTCCTGGTAGCGCAGACTTGGTTCGACGCCCCTCCCCTTCCCTTAAAGTGCGCAGTCTGCACGGCCTCTGATGGCCTCCACCGGGCCACCAGGACGGCATGGTGCCGAGGCGGCAGCCTGGCACCCAGACAGAGTGCCGGGCTGCACGATGGTGGCACCAGACCACGCAACAGAGGAGCAATACAGGCCGACCAGTGGGCCGGCCAAACAGCGCTCCCCACCTCCCCTTTAACTTCTGCCCCGCGAGCAGATGTCGGCCCGGTTCGCGACCCCACGAGGCTGGTGCTGACACAGCTCGCGGGGCGCTGGCCAATTCCGGCCGTGAGGTGCAACGGGCTCGCCGCGCGACGTTGACATTTCCGGTTTTGCGGCGGTCCGGGGGCGCTACTGTGTCAGCACCTCCGCTAACTCCTGTGCAGTTTCACGCCCTGTTGGCACCCCGCAGGTGCTAACGGGAGGTGCAAAACAGAGCAATTTGGGCCCCAAGTGTTCTCATAAAATTTGAACAGACAAAAATTGCAGTGATAGCACTATTATCTTTCTTTCAAAGGTCTTTAGGTGCTATGTAGTTTATCTTTTGCTGGCTAGAAACATAGAAACATAGAAACATAGAATATAGGTGCAGGAGTAGGCCATTCGGCCCTTCGAGCCTGCACCACCATTCAACAAGATCATGGCTGATCATTCACCTCAGTACCCCTTTCCTGCTTTCTCTCCATAATCCTTGATCCTTTTAGCCATAAAGGCCATGTCTAACTCTCTCGTGAATATTTCCAATGAACTGGTATAAACAACTCTCTGCAATAGGGAATTCCACAGGTTAACAACTCTCTGAGTGAAGAAGTTTCTTCTCATCTCAGTCCTAAATGGCTTACCCCTTATTCTTAGATTGTGACCCCTGGTTCTGGACTTCCCCAACATCGGGAACATTCTTCCTGCATCTAAACTGTCCAGTCCCATCAGAATTTTAAATGTTTCTGTGAGATCTCCTCTCATCCTTCTAAACTCCAGTGAATCCAGGCCCAATCGATCCAGTCTCTCCTCATATGTCAGTCCTGACATCCCGGGAATCAGTCTGGTGAACCTTCGCTGCACTCACTCAATAGCAAGAACGTCCTTCCTCAGATTAGGCGACCAAAACTAAACATAATATTTCGGGTGAGGCCTCACCAAGGCTCTGAACAACTGCAGTAAGACCTCCCTGCTCCTATATTCTAATCCCCTAGCTATGAAGGCCAATATGCCATTTGCCTTCTTCACTGCCTGCTGTACCTGCATGCCAACTTTCAATGACTGGTATGCCATGACACCCAGGTCTCGTTGCACCTCCCCTTTTCCGACTCTGTCGCCATTCAGATAATATTCTCCCTTCCTGTTTTTGCCACCAAAGTGGATAACCTCACATTTATCCACATTATACTGCATCTGCCATGCATTTGCCCACTCACCTAACCTGTCCAAGTCACCCTGCAGCCTCTTAGCATTCTCCTCACAGCTCACACCGCCACCCAGCTTAGTGTCATCTGCAAACTTGGAGATATTACACTCAATTCCTTCATCTAAATCATTGATGTATATTGTAAATAGCTGGGGTCCCAGCACTGAGCCCTGCGGCACCCCACTAGTCACTCCCTGCCATTCTGAAAAGGACCCGTTTATCCCGACATTTATAGTAAATGGGTTAGTGGCTGCACAAAATAGCAGGCAGGGAGATTTCATATAAATGTGTTGAGCACTCATCCACTAATCACGCCAGTAGCAATTTTTAAACTTTCACATTTAATGTGCTGTGAATTGCGGCCTCCCTGGGTGTGTACGATGCATGCACGCGTCTGAAGAGGCCCCGTAAGTTCTGGGGTTTAGGCGTGCACTGCACATGCGCCTAAACCCGGCACTTGCGATGTGTCAAAATTTCTTTTGACAGATTGCACGCATCCCCGAGAGAAGGGCTATTTGCCCAACTCCTGCCCAGAGAATGTCCGTAAAACTTTTCCAGGTGGAAGGCCTGCTTTTACCAGCTTAAGAGTGTTAAAAGATAGAACAAATAAATTTAGGACCACTTTTTATATTAAAAATTCTGTCTATTAAGGTAAGTTTATTTTTAACACTATTAAGCTAAGAGAGAGAGATTAAAAAGCAGGACCTCAAAGGTAGTAATCTCCGGGTTACTGCCGGTGCCACATGCTAGTGAGTACAGAAATAGGAGGATAGAGAAGATGAATGCGTGGCTGGAGAGATGGTGCAGGCAGGAGGGCTTTAGATTCCTGAGGCATTGGGACCGTTTCTGGAGGAGGTGGGATCTGTACAAACCAGACAGGTTGCACCTCAACAGAGCCAGGACCAGTATCCTCACGGGAGGGTTTGCTAGTGCTGTTGGGGAGGGTTTAAACTAGCTTGGCAGGGGGATGGGAACCGGAGAATGGATTCAGTGGGGAGAGAAGCAAAGCTGGAATTGGGCAGCAGAGAAGTAGAAGTAGAACGTGAATTTGGAAGACAGAGGAAACAAGGGCTGGGAAATAGACAACCTGGGAGTTTGGCACCACTCAATGGTATATACCTTCAATGCAAGGAGCATAGGGAATAAGACGGATGAGCTGAGTGCACAAATTGACACTTGGGAGTACGATGTTATAGCCATTACTGAGACATGGCTGAAAGAGGGGCAAGTATGGCAGCTCAACATTCCTGGTTACAGGGTTTTCATACGGGATAGAGAGGGGGGTAAAAAGGAGTGGGGGGTCGCAGTATTGATTAAAGAAACAATTACAGATGTGAGAAGGGATGATATGTTAAAGGGGTCACCAAACAAGGCCATATGGGTTGAAATAAAGAACAAAAAAGGGGTGATCACACTACTGGGAGTGTACTATAGGTCCTTAAACAGTCAGAGGGAGATAGAAGAACATATATGTATGAAAATTGCTGCAAAGTGCAAAAACTATAGAGCTGTAATAGTGGGGGATTTCAACTACCCTAATAGTAACTGGGAAAAAAGCAGTGTGAATAGTACAGAGGGTGAGGAATTCCTAAAATGCATTCAAGAGAACTCTTTAGCCAGTATGTAATACGCCCAACAAGGGAGGGGCAATTTTGGGGAATGATGAGTGGCAGGTGGAAGGGGTATCAGTGGGAGAGCATTTTGGTGCTCGTGATCATAATTCAGTAAGATTTAAAGTATTTATGGAAAAGAAAAGGACCAAGAAAAAATTTTCTCAATTGGGGTAAAGCCAATTTTGCTGAGCTGAGATGGGATTTGGTCAAAGTGGACTGGAAACGGATACTTGATGGTAAATCAGTGTCAGAGCAGTGGGAGGCATTCAAGGAGGAGATCCTGAGGGTACAGAGCAAGTATGTTCCCTTAACAAATCTAGAGCCCCCTGGATGTCAAGGGACACACAGGGTAAGATAAAGAAAAAAAGGGAAGCTTATGACAGATACCGAAAACTCAATACTGCAGAAACTCTAGAGGGGTATAAGAAGTGCAGGGATGCAATTCAAAAAGATTTCAGGAAAGCAAAGAGAGAGCATGAAAGAATGCTGGCAAGTAAAATCAGGGACAACCCAAAGATGTTTTATAAATACATTAAGAGCAAGAGGATAACTAGAGAAAGAGTGGGGCCTATTAGAGATGATAAAGGAAATCTATGTGTGGAGGTAGAATACATGGGTATGATTCTTAATGAATACTTTGCATCTGTTTTCACAAAAGAAAGGGATGATGCAGACTTTGCAATGAGGGAGGAGGAGTGTGAAATATTAGACGAGATAAACATAGTGAGAGAGGAAGTATTAAGGGGCCCAGCAGCTTTGAAAGTGGATAAATCCCCAGGCTCGGATGAAATGTATCCCAGGCTGGAGAAGCAAAAGAGGAAATAGCAGAGGCTCTGACCATCATTTTCAGGTGTGGTGCCAGAGGACTGGAGGACTGCTACCTTTGTTTAACAAAGTAGAAAAGGATAGACCGAGTAATTACAGGCCAGTCAGCCTAACCTCAGTTTTGGGAAAATTATTGGAAAATCTTGAGGGATAGAATAAATCTTCATTTGAAAAGATATAGATTAATCAAGGACAGTCAGCATGGATTTGTTAAGGGAAGGTCGTATCTGACTAACTTGATTGAATTTTTCGAGGAGGTGACCAGGAGGGTGGATGAGAGCAGTGCGTATGATGTAGTATATGTGGATTTTAGCAAAGCTTTTGACAAGGTCCCACATGACAGACTGGTCACAAAAGTAAAAGCCCATGGGATCCAGGGCAAAGTGGCAAATTGGATCCAAAATTGGCTCAGAGGCAGGAAGCAAAGTGTAATGGTTGATGGGTGTTTTTGTGACTGGAAGGCTGTATCCAGTTGGATTCTGCAGGGCTCAGTGCTGGGTCCCTTGCTTTTTGTGGTTTATATCAATGACTTGGATGTGAATGTTCGGGGTATGATTAAGAAGTTTGCAGATGACACTAAAGTAGGCTGTGTGTTGATAATGAAGAAGAAAGCTGCGGACTGCAGGAAGATATCAATGTAATGGTCAGGTGGGCAGAACAGTGGCAAATGGAATTCAATCCAGAGAAATGTGAGGTAATGCATTTGGGGAGGTCTAACAAGGCAAGGGAATACACATTAAATGGTATGACACTGAAAAGTGTAGAGGAACAAAGGGACCTTGGAGTGCAGGTCCACAGATCCCTGAAGGTAGCAGGCCAGGTAGATAAGGTGGTTAAGAAGGCATATGGAATACCTGCCTTTATTAGTCAAGGCATGGAATACAAGAGCAAGGAGGTTATGCTTGAACTGTATAAAACACTGGTTAGGCCGCAGCTGGAGTACTGCGTGCAGTTCTGGTCACCACATTACAGGAAAGATGTGATTGCACTAGAAAGGGTGCAGAGGAGATTTACAAGAATGTTGCCTGGACTGGAGAATTTTGGCAATGAGGAATAATCAGAGATGCTGAGTCTGTTTTCTTTGGAACAGAGGAGGCTGAGGGGAGACCTGATTGAGGTGAATAAAATTATGAGGGGCCTGAATCGAATGGATAGGAAGGACCTGTTTTCCTTGGCAGAGGGGTCAACAACCAGGGGACATAGATTTAAAGTAATTCGTGGGAGGTTTAAAGGGGATTTGAGGGGAAATGTTTTCACCCAGAAGGTTGTGAGGGCCTGGAACTCACTGCCTGAAACGGTGGTAGAGGCAGAAACCCTCACCGCATTTAAAAAATACTTGGATGTGCACTTCAAGTGTCGTAACCTGCAGGGCTACGGACCAAGAGCTGGAAAGTGGGATTAGGCTGGATAGCTCTTGGTTGGCCAGCATGGATACGATGGAAAAGAAATGGCCTCCTTCCGTGCTGTAAATTTCTATGCCCCCTACTTCCCACTTGCTGGATTTTTGGCGCCTGCGCATGTTAACATACGATTTTTCTTGTACGTTTGCGGCAGAAAAATAAATTGGGACTTTCGCCAAACAATTATTTGAATTTGGTGCCACGTTCTCCGAAGTTGTCTTGGGCTGGGGGGCAGGGAGAGCTTCAAGTCTGCGCTAAAAACTCACTGGGCATGCGCGAAAAAATAAACTTCCTGGTCTGGATCAGACATATTTAAAGAGCCCTTTGTGATTGGATCGTTTTTTTTTTCTTTTGTGATCGGTTTGTGCTGGCTGGATCTTTCTGCAATTTTGAGCATTAAAACCTGCAAAACATGGCTGAGAGGGAGGGGGAAGAGGAATTCGAAGGAGGAGGAGGAAAGACCATTCGATTTCTCCTGCACGAAGTGATATCCCTGGGAGATATTATTGGGAGGAAATGGGATGTGCTGGCAACACAGGGGGAAAAGTGAAAAAAAGTCAAACCTGCTCCAATGGCTCAACGTTGGGATGGTGTTGCTGTAGAGTACAATGCAGGAGCCATCACCCGGAGAATAGGCGGGCAGCTGAAAAAGTGGCAAGACCTAGGACAATCAGTTGAAGTAAGTATGCACTATAAATACATTTGTAAATGTGTGTGTGTGTGTGACCTCCACACAAAAGGACCCTCTCTTAAAAAGTTCTATTTTCATCTCTGCAGTTGAAGAATGCAAAGATCAGGAACCACAGGAATCGTACTGATGGAAGTCCACCAAGTAAGCTGCAATTGAGCCAGCTGGAACAGAGGATCTCTGATCTGATTAAAGCTCACCGGAGAAGATCCACCACCAATGTGGACGCTGGGCCCAGGTCAAAGAGATGGGGTAAGCCCTGCAATTTGCACTGTGGGATGGCTAAATACTGCGTGGGCTGGCTAGGCTTTAATGGATCTTTTCGATATGTTTTACAGCAGCTGTGTGTGAGGAAGAGGCAGAAGGTGATCCAGAAGGACCAGCAGAAGGACAAGCAGAAGGACCAGCAGAGGTAGCACCCAAAGGACATCCAGAAGAGAGTCCAGAATTGTTTGCTGATTTTGAGCAGGACGATCTGGATGAAGGCCAGCATGAAGATCCCGCACTGATCAGATGGTCATGTTGGACCTGCAGCTGGTGGAGTTCATGGATCAGGATGTGGGTCCCAGTGTGGTCCAGCAACGCACACCTGTGGAGGGAAGCCCAATAGGGTCGAGGAGCAAGGCATAGGTGGGAGATGGGGAAGGAGGGTGGAAAGGATAGCTGAACCACAAGCACAGGTAGACATGGTACAGCTCATGGGGATGAGTGGGGAGAGTATGCAGCTAACCCGGTCGCTCCTGGGGACCATGGCTGGGGTGAGGGTAGAAATTGTGGGACTGTCAGGAGAAGTAGTAACACTATCTGGAGGAATAGAACCACCACTGGCGGGGCAGATTAGGAAGGGAATGGTGGATGCACTTGATGCACTGTCGGGACAGCTGATGGGGAAATTGTGTGACGTATGTGAGGGAAATGTGCAGGTAGCTACTACAATAAGGGAACACACCCAGATTGTCATTCAACAACACCAATTGGTGGCATCAACTGCTGCCACTCAACTCATCCCCAGACCACCCTCAGAGACTGTGCCACAGGGTGATCCACAGCTTGAACAAGAAGACGAAGGTGAACTCGGGCCTTCCACAAAGGTGTCTCCTCGGTCTGTCCCTGTCCAACCCCACCACCAACAAAAAACAAAAAAATATAACCTTGGGCTCACTGAGGGGCCGAAGATGTCTGCTGCACCAACAGACAAGGCTAAGGGTAGAGGCACCAGGGCGGGCAAGGGGGACACCAGGGCGGGCAAGGGGGCACCAGGGCAGGCAAGGGGGCACCAGGGCAGGCAAGGGGGCACCAGGGCGGGCAAGGGGGGCACCAGGGCGGGCAAGGTGGGCACCAGGGCAGGCAAGGGGGCACCAGGGCGGGCAAGTGGGGCACCAGGGCAGGCAAGGGGGGCACCAGGGCAGGCAAGGGGGGCACCAGGGCGGGCAAGTGGGGCAGGCACCAGGGTGGCCAAGGGGGGCACTATGCGCTAGCGGTCATTGAATAAGGGGGAGGTGAGATATTTGTATCTTGCTGCTACTTGTTTTGTTAATAGAAAAGTTTGATACAATAAAGTTTTGTTAATTGAAAATGTTAAAGTTTGCGAGAAGATTAAAGTTTGATACATGTTAATTGAAAATGTTATAGTTTGATATTTCTTCATTGAAAAGTTAAAAGTTTGATACAAAATGTTTTATTAAAGTTAAGTACAACTTTATAAATGTTTAATAAACCTATTCTTTTAATTTAACCAGAATCTGTGCATTATTTTGTGAATTTAACCAACAGTATATATTCGACCAACATAAACCAACACAACATTATTAAAAGTGCAAACAGGTGTAAACAGTCAATATGGTGTGACACTATAATCAACCATACCGCCGTTTAGCCTTCAGGCAGAAAAATGTTCACGGATTAGCCACTGACGCAAGTCGCTAGCAATGGCTAGAGGTCCCCTGGTCGTCCCACCCTCCTCCTCCTCCGTCGTCCTGCGGCTTGAGGTGGTTCCACCTGCTGCTGGTCCTCCTCCTTCTCCTCATCAGCCTCCTCCTCATCCTCATCCCTCCTTCTCCCCTCAGGAGGATCTTCAATGTCCAGTACCTGTCCCCTCATGATGGCCAAGTTGTGTAGCATGCAGCACTCGATAGTGAACTGAGCGACGTGGTGAGGGGAGTATTGCAGGTAGCCTCCAGAGGCATCGGAAACGTTGTTCAGTATGTCAATTGTCCTCTCTATGATGCTCCGTGTCGCCATGTGGGGCATATTGTACCGATGCTCTGCCTCAGTGCGGGGTTTGTGTAGGGAGGTCATAAGCCAGGTGGCGAACCTGTGCCCTTTGTCCCCAAGCAACCAGCTCTGCCTTTCTGGCAGCTCCTGAAACATGGCAGATAGAACGCTCTCACATAGGATGACAGCATCGTGGATGGTACCTGTGTATTTGTCATCCACTGCCATGATCCACTACAGATCGTCGCACCCCAGCTGCACATTTAGGGAGTGGAACCCTTTCCTGTCGCGGTAAACTTCGGAATCTTCCAAGGGTGCTCTCAAGGCAATGTGGGTACAGTCAATGGCACCCTGTACCCTGGAGAAACCAGCAATTCTGGAGAACCCCACAGCCCTGTCTCTCATTGCCTGCGTGGTTATAGGGAAAGTGATGAACTGGTCCCTTTTGGCGTACAGTGCAGCAGTCACCAGGCGAATGCAGCAATGGGTGGCGTGCTGCGAGATCAAGCAGACGTCCCCAGTTGAAGCTTGAAATGATCCCGTAGCATAGAACGCAAGTGCCGCTGTTACCTTTACATCTACAGGGAGGGCAGTCCTCCTTCCACTTCTTGGCCGTATGTCTGCCCTGGTTAGTTGGCAGGTCTCAGTGGTGACCTTCTTTCTGAATTGCAGCCTGTGAACGCAGTCTGTCTCACTCAGTTGCAAGTATGAGCGTCTCTGCCTATAGACTCGCTGAGGGTAAGGCCTCCTTCCCATCAATCCGTCTCCCCGATATCGGCATCGAATTATTTGTCGCCACTGTATGTGCATGCCATGTATGGCGAACGCCCTTATCACATCAGGCATGCTAAAAATTGCATCCATTATTATTGTTATTATGCAGATAAATACTTAAATCACTGACATCTTTCCTCTCTGTTTTGCTCTACAAGGCTGGGTGAGGCCCGAGATTGGACCACCCACTGATCTGCACATGTGTTTGTTTGTTTGTTTGTTTGTACAGTGATTCTCTTGGGTCACCTGTGACAAATGCTGATTTCTGGCTTGCTGCCGTGCCTGTGCACAAAACGTCCCTTTTCGGATGCTGACCGAGCTCGAGGCACGGGTCGAAGGAGTGTTGGCCGGACACAGGCACACCAACTCGACGCTGGGCTTCAACAGCAGCCCATGCTCTGGTGCTTGTGTCTGACCGTGCCCACGCCCCCAGCCCGGCCGACACTCCCCGACCCGTGCCTGGAGCCGGCAGGGTCAGCAACGAGTGTGCTGGGGTGGACAGTCGCAATTTGGTTAAAAAGAACCCAGCAAAGCTATTTCAGGTCTCTCTCTCCGAAAAACTTACACATTTGTTTATTAAATTGTCTCGCTCCAAAAACTCGGAAATTACTTTCCGAGTTATTTATTTTTTTTAAGAGTACCCTGTCAAAAAAAAAATCCATGCATTTGTACTTTATTTTGTCTTCTTTTGCCTGGCCCCAATGTCCTTTAGTGCGTCGCGCCGATTTCCTTAAGTTCACAGAAGATTTTTTTGCGGGGACTTTTTGGCAGTGTGTGCCATGCTGAAAAAAATCGTGGACGACCAAAATCGCCTAACTGCACAAAAATGGTGCCCGATTCCGTTTTCACTCGTGTCTGCGCCAAGAAATGTTAAACTGGCGCACGTGGTCCACGCCAGTGTACAAACGTTAGCAAAAATTAGAAACTGAAGATTTGACGGTAAAAAACATTTGGAAGCCAAAAAACGTGCACAATCATGGCGAAAAAAGGGGCCTATGTTTCTATGTATAACATATTTTTTTTTAAATTCACAAAATATTTTTTCTAAAACATTTAATTTAATTCAATTTCTATTAATTTTAAATAAGTGAGGATTTAAAAAAAATGTATGTATTGTGTTTTCTTTGTTCTTTGGGGTATTGCCATTCATAGTACTGGGAGCTCTGTACAAAAGGAGCTCGCATTAGCGTCAATGAAAAAATATTTCATTTCGATTGGGGTCCAGCCCATGTGATCCCAGGATGAGCTTTTGATTTTGGGATGCATGGGCCTCTGTGCTAGGCTGCGCATCTAGGCCTCGGAGTGGATGCTGGTTCCTCCGGGAACACCAGGTATATTTTTTATGCAATTTCTGGGCCATTGTTTTACTTGCACTATTAATAAGTTGCTTTTTATTTCAGTTCTAACTATTTTTTATCCTTCCGCACTATGTAGCATTATCCGAAGGAGAGGACTGGCCATGAATAATTTTGACGTGGAAGTTTCAGGCAGTGATGGGCAAAGTATGTGAAATTTCAGCACAGATAATCTGCTGCCACGTTCAATGGGAAAGAATGATTTGTGTGCAGCAGCTAAAATGAGGATACCATTCTCTTGAAGTTTTATTTTAAATCATTGGTTGCTAGAACCAGGTACGTGTAAGGGATTGTAGCCTATATAAATGCTAGTTCCTGCTTTCTTTATTTGAACAACAGTTCCCAGGAGATTGTCTTCAGCATGGTGTTGAAACCCATCTCATTTCTGACCATTGGATGGTCCGAGATAACATTGTATCACCCTTTCTTTCAGGAAACTGTATTTTTTTAACTAAAATAAATTCTAAACGGAACACGGAAATTATTACATCATTATATTAAAAAACAAGACTAATCTATAGGTGACTCACCTACTCTCAGGAGGCAGATCTATCATAAAAGTATTCTGGATTCTAGCTGGGTATCTCCATTCAGGTTTGGGTTTAGTTTCTTGTTCCGGTTCATTCTTTCTAATCACAGATATAGTATGTTCTGGTTAATTCTTGTAAATCTCTGATTTACAACAACAACTTGTATGTATGTAGCGCCTTCAACATTGTAAAGCGCTTCACAGGAGCATTGTAAGATAAAAGGATTTGACACCGAGCCACATAAGGAGGAATTGGGGCAGGTGACCAAAAGCTTGGTCAAAGAGCTAGGCTTTAAGGGGCATCTTCAAGAAGGAAAGAGAGGTAGAGAGGCAGTGAGATTTAGGCAGGGAATTCCAGAGTTTAGTGCCTAGGCAACAGAAGGCATGGCCACCAATGGATGAGCAATTCCAATCATTGATGCTCAAGAGGGCAGATTTAGAGGGGCGCAGAGATCTCGGTGGGAGTGGGGTGCGTGGGCTGAAGGAGATTACAGAGATAGGGAGAGGCAAGGCCATGGAGTGATTTGAAAATAAGGATGAGAATTTTGACATTGAGATGTTGCTTAACCGGGAGCCAATGAAGGTCAGCGAGCACAGGGGTGAAGGGTGAGCCGGACTTGGTACAAGTTAGGATACGGACAGCCAAGTTTTGGATGACCTCAAGTTTACCTCGTCTGTTATTCCAGTTTACTCTTACTAATCTCAGGTTTAGTTGTTCTGATGTTCTACATTTTTTCAACCATCTCTTCTTGGATTGGTTCCAACCTTTCAGGCATTTTGATGAGATCGATTTGAACTATAAATCCATACTCTTCTGCAACATGAGGGATAATTTTAACCCCCTTTCCCTGGACGGGCAGAGGGGATGGTGCACAATTCAAAAATCTGGATCCTGCCTCAAAGTGCCCAAATCCGAAGTGGGTTGGGTGGGGGAGGGGGGGGGGGCGGGTGACTAACCTGCTCTCAGGAGGTGGGTCCATCACAAAAGTATGGTAATGGAGTGGTGGCTGATGTACAACGGTCACCACGCGTTAAAAAAAATCCACGCACAGGCATCTTCCACGCCCTCAATTGGAGTTCAGGACTGGAACATCGGGTCCTTCATTGAAACATCTGTGAACTCTTGTGGAAGCAGGTCCTCCTCGTTCGAGGGACTGTCTATGATGATGATAATGTGAATGAGTCTGCGTGACTCCAATTTAACAAGAGTATTACTTTTAATGCATGCAGGCCATGTTTCCTGGGCCTCGAGAAACCTGGCAGCTGAAGGGAGGAGGGACAGGTCGGATCCATCATGTAAGTGCCTTTACAGCACTGCTTGTGGGTTAGGTAGAGCAGGAGTGCTTTCCCTGGCCCACCAAGTTAGCTTATTTCCCTCCCCACAATCGGACCACCGCTATTATCCCACCCCTTCATCCGCTGTGAGTGGACGGCCGATGTCCAAGGCCCGATGTCCACTCACTTCCCTCTGATGTCCGAACTATAACTCCCTTTCCAATCTGAATCTCTCTCTCTGACCACCCCTGATAACCGACCGCCCCTCCACACCACCATGTTCGAACCCCCACCATGTCCGAGGCCCCACTATGTCTGAGCCCCCTCACAAATAAGAACATAAGAACAAAAGAAATAGGAGCAGGAGTAGGCCATACGGCCCCTCAAGCCTGCTCCACCATTTAATACGATCATGGCTGATCCAGTCATGGACTCAGCTCCACTTCCCTGCCCATTGCCCATAACCCCTTATTCCCTTATCGGTTAAGAAACTGTCTATCTCTGTCTTAAATTTAATCAGTGGCCCAGTTTCCACAGCTCTCTGAGGCAGCGAATTCCACAGATTTACAGCCCTGAGAGAAGAAATTCCTCCTCATCTCAGTTTTAAATGGGCGGCCCTTTATTCGAAGATCATGCCCTCCAGTTCTAGTCTCCCCCATCAGTGGGAACATCCTCTCTGCATCCACCCTGTCAAGCCCTCTCATAATCTTATACGTTTCGATAAGATCACCCCTCATTCTTCTGAATTCCACTGAGTAGAGGCCCAACCTACTCAACCTTTCCTCATGAGTCAACCCCCTCATCTCCGGAATCAACCGAGTGAATGTCTGAGCCCCCACTCCCCCCGCACTCCCCAGCATGTCTGACTTCCCTCAGCTCTGCTCCCTGGCTGCCTTCCTGTCTAACACTGATCTGCTCAATCAGGCTGGCTGTGCCCAGGTAAACCATGCAAAAAAACAAAATCCAGTGCTCCTGTTAAATTTCGCAGGACCTCTGGGAAGCCTGTACGTCCGGACCGCTAAATCTCTGTCCCCCCTAACATCTCGCTCCCTTCCTACTTTTCAGTTTATTATGGGGGCCTTGATCTCAGCTCATCAATCTTTTGTAGAACAACTGCTAGTTTCCATTTATTGTGTTCATACATCCTCACTGTATCTTCTCGTAGCACTGGTTTTACAGGATGAGATCCCTGGTCATAGTACATCTTTTTTTTTTACGTTTGTTGTACTTAAGCTGTTGTGAAACACCTTTGATCATTTGTCATTTGAGCTGTCATTCTGAGGTGAGCTGTGCTGTTTCCATCCTACAGCTCATCAACAACTTTGCTGGTGACAATACATCACCAAGGCATGTTACGGTAATTAAGCAGTACGAGATATATGTTTTGACCTTTTGCTTTTGTCAACGAGTCTTCTTCAATCTAAATAACTTTCTCAGCTTTCTCATTATAGTGCGGACACTTTCTTTCAACCACAGCCTTGGCTAAAACTGATGAATTCCAATTTTTTCAAATTGGGTTCATGATCTGAAACTATTTCATCTGACATACAATATCTAGCAAACTATTTCTTGAAAAGTACAATCACATTTGAACTCCTGATATTCATTAAATTATTAACTCGGAGCTCCCTCACAGCAAACGAGCCAAGGGTGGGCAGCGGAAACGCTACAAGGACACCCTCAAAGCCTCCCTGATAAAGTGCGACATCCCCACTGACACCTGGGAGTCCCTGGCCCAAGACCGCCCTAAGTGGAGGAAGTGTATCCAGGAGGGCGCTGAGCACCTCGAGTCTCATCGCCGAGAGCATGCAGAAATCAAGCGCAGGCAGCGGAAAGAGCATGCGGCAAACCAGTCCCACCCACCCTTTCCCTCAACGACTGTCTGTCCCACCTGTGACAGAGTCTGTGGTTCTCGTATTGGACTGTTCAACCACCTAAGGACTCGCTTTAAGAGTAGAAGCAAGTCTTCCTCGATTCCAAGGGACTGCCTATGATGATGAAAACCGAAAAACAATTCTCAGTTATTAAATATCGATCTGAACTAAATTCAAATATGTTGGTCCCAGCTTTGTGACAATTCGGCTTGGAGTATCATTGGACATTTTCACCCTTTTTTTCTGTCAATGTGACATTTTGGACCATGGCTAACTGCATCTCCAATTTGTGCTGATGTACCAGGCCAGAACAAATCATCTGTTCATCATCTTTAGGATTTTTGATTTGGGTGGCTTTTATGTATTTTGACCCATGTAGATTTGCTCAGGCTGGCATGCGCCAGAACATCATGAGTTTTGAAAATAAGCCCCTCTTCTGTTTACTAACTACACCACATAGAAACATAGAAAAAAGGTGCAGGAGTAGGCCATTCGGCACTTCGAGCCTGCACCGCCATTCAATGAGTTCATGGCTGAACATGCAACTTCAGTACCCCATTCCTGCTTTCTCGCCATACCCCTTGATCCCCCCAGTAGTAAGGATTACACCTAATGGTTCTCTGTTCCGTTTAACTGATCATAAACTTCATCGCAATAGGCAACTGCACTTTTCTTAGTGGATGCATGACTGGTTGAGTGTCTGGTTTTGGTCATGCCCTGGTTTTTAAATATATCAACATACTCTCATCAATTTTGTTGATCAACCCTAACTACCCCCATCTCTTATTTTTCCTCCCAAAAATTCATTACAACACTTCACTGGGTTGAATTGCATCTGCCACCCATTCTACTGCCAATGTCCCCCTGAAGTCTAATACAAACCACCGCCGTGTGAACATCCCTACTTTTGTGTCATCAGAAAATTTCAAATTGTGCTTTCTAAGCCCAAGTCCAAATCATCTACAGATACTGAGAACAAAAGTCATTCTAGCACCTCCTCCAAACCTCCATCCAAATAACACCCAATGACCCGAACTCTCAACTATCTTTCTATCCATGCCCCTACATTTCCCCCTGTACCATGAGTAGCCGGGCACTTAGAAAAGAATAATAAGATTGGGCAGAGTCACTACAGATTTATGAAAGGGAAATCATGTTTGACAAGTCTGTTTGAGATTTTTGAGGTTGTAACTAGCAGAATAGATAAGGGGGAACAAGTGGATGTGGTATATTTGGATTTTCAGAAGGCATTCGATAAGGTGCCGCACAAGACGTTATTAAACAAAATTAGGGCTCATGGGATTGGGGTTAATATACTAGCGTGGATTGAGAATTAGTTAATGGACAGAAAACAGAGAATAGGAATAAATAGATAATTTTCGGGTTGGCAGGCTATAACTAGTGGGGTACCCGCATGATCAGTGCTTGGGCCTCAGCTATTCACAATATTTATCAATGATTTGGATGAGAGGACCTAATGTAATATATCCAAGTTTGCTGATGATACAAAGCTAGGTGGGAATGTAAGTTGTGAGGAGGATGCAAAGAGGCTTCAAGGGGATATAGACAGTCTGAGTGAGTGGGCAAGAACACGGCAAAAGGAATATAATGTGGAGAAATGTGAAGTTATCCACTTTGGTAGGAAAAATAGAAAAGCAGAGTATTTTTTAAATGGTGAGAGATTGGGAAATGTTGGTGTTCAGAGGAACCTGGGTGTCCTTGTACACCAATCACTGAAAGTTAACATGCAGGTACAGCAAGCAATTCAAAAAACAAATGGTATGTTGGCCTTTATTACAAGAGAATTTGAGTATAAGAGTAAAGATATCTTACTGCAATTATATAGGGCCCTGGTGAGTATTGTCAACAGTTTTGGTCTCCTTACCTATGGAAGGATATACTTGCCATAGAGGGAGTGCAACAAAGGTTCACCAGACTGATTCCTCGAATGGGGGGATTGTCCTACAAGGAGAGATTGAGTAGACTAGGCCGATATTCTCGAGAGTTTAGAAGAATGAGAGGTGATCTCATTGAAACATTCAAAATTCTTACAGGTCTTGACAAGGTAGATGCAGCTATTTACAATATACATTAATGATTTGGATGAAGGAATTGAGTGTAATATCTCCAAGTTTGCAGATGACATTAAGCTGGGTGGTGGTGTGAGCTGTGAGGAGGATGCTAAGAGGCTGCAGTGTGACTGGGACAGGTTAGGTGAGTGGACAAATGCATGGCAGATGCGGTATAATGTGGATAAATGTGAGGTTATCCACTTTGGTGGCAAAAACAGGAAGGCAGCTTATTATCTGAATGGTGACAGGTTAGGAAAAGGGGAGGTGTAACGAGACCTGGGTGTCATGGTACATCAGTCATTGAAAGTTGGCATGCAGGTGCAGCAGGCGATGAAGAAGGCAAATGGCATGCTGGGCTTCATAGCGAGGGGATTTGAGTATAGGAGCAGGGAGGTCTTACTGCAGTTGTACAGGGCCTTGGTGAGGCCTCACCTGGAATATTGTGTACAGTTTTTGTCGCCTAAACTATTCTTGCTATTGAGGGAGTGCAGCTAAGGTTCACCAGACTGATTCCCGGGATGGCCGGACTGACATATGAAGAAAGACTGGATCGACTAGGCTTATATTCACTGGAATTTAGAAGAATGAGAGGGGATCTCAATGAAACATATAAAATTCTGACGGGATTGGATAGGTTAGATGCATGAAGAATGTTCCCAATGTTGGGGAAGTCCAGAACCAGGGGTCACAGTCTAAGGATAATGGGTAAGCCATTTAGGACCGAGATGAGGAGAAACTTCTTCACTCAGAGAATTGTGAACCTGTGGAATTCTCTACCACAGAAAGTTGTTAAGGCCAGTTCGTTAGATATATTCAAAAGGGAGTTAGATATGGTCCTTACGGCTAAAGGGATAGGAGTGTGGAGAGAAAGCAGGAATGGGGTACTGAAGTTGCATGATCAGCCATGATCATATTGAATGGTGGTGCAAGCTCAAAGGGCCAAATGTTTCGATGCTTCCCTTGGCTGGACAGTCTAAAACCAGAGGTCACAGTCTCAGAATAAGAGGTCAGCCATTTAGGACTGAGATGAGGAGACATTTCTTCACTCAAAGAGTTGTGAATCTTTGATATTCTCTACCCCAGAGGGCTGTGGAAGCTAAGTCTTTGAGTATATTCAAACAGAGATCGATAGATTTTTGGATATTAAGGGAATAAAGGGATATGGGATAGTGCAGGCAAGTGGAGTTAAGGTACAAGATCAGCCATGATCTCAGTGAATGGCAGAGCAGGTTCGAGGGGATACATGGTCTACCCCTGCTCCTATTTCTTATGTTATGTTCTTAACAAGCAGGTACAGCAAGCAATTAGGATGGCAAATTGTATACTGGCCTTTATTTCAATATTGTTGGAGTACAAGAATAAGGATGTCTTGCTGCAATTGTACAGACCTTTGGCGAGACCACACCTGGAGTATTGTGTACAGTTTTGGTCTCTGTACCTAAGGAAAGATATACTTGCCTGAGAGGGGATGCAATGAAAGTTCACTAGATTGATTTCTGTTATGAGAAGATTGTCCTATGAGGAGAGATTGAGTACAATGGGTCTAAAGGGATGGAGTACAAAGGCAGGAAAGTCTTGCTACAGCTATATAAGGTATTGGTGAGGCCACACCTGGAATACTGCGTGCAGTTTTGGTTTCCATATTTATGAAAGGATATACTTGCTTTGGAGGCAGTTCAGAGAAGGTTCACTAGATTGATTCCGGGGATGAGGGGGCTTGACTTATGAGGAAAGGTTGAGTAGGTTGGGCCTCTACTCATTGGAATTCAGAAGAATGAGAGTTGATCTTATCGAAACGTATAAGATTATGAGGGGGCTTGACGAGGTGGATGCAGAGAGGATGTTTCCACTGATGGGGGAGACTAGAACTAGAGGGCCGCCCATTTAAAACAGAGATGAGGAGAAATTTCTTCTCTCAGAGGGTTGTAAATCTCTGGAATTCGTTGCCTCAGAGAGCTGTGGAAGTTGGGACATTGAATAAATTTAATATGGAAATAGATGGCTTCTTGAACGATAAGGAGATAAAGGGTTTGGGGAGCGGGCGGGGAAGTGGAGCTGAGTCAATGATCAGATCAGCCATGATATTATTGAATGGCGGAGCAGGCTCGAGGGGCCGTATGGCCTACTCCTGCTTCTATTTCTTATGTTCTTCTGTTCTTATACTCTCTGGAGTTTAAATGAATGAGAGGTGATCTCATTGAAACATAAATGTTCCTAAGGGGGCTTGACAGGGTAGATGCTGAGAGTCTGTTTCCCCTGACTGGGGTTACATAGTCTCAGGATAAGGGGTCAGCCATTTAGGACCGAGATGAGGAGAAATTTCTTCACTCAGAGTGCTGTGAATCTTTGGAATTCTCTACCCCAGAGGCCTGTGGATGCTCAGTCGTTGTATTTGGACTCCAAGGGAATCAAGGGATATGGGGATCAGACAGGAAAGTGCAGTTGATATCGAAGATCAGCCACTGAATGGCAGAGTAGGCTCGAGGGGCCAAATGTCCTACTCCTGCTCCTATTTCTTATGTTTCTTATGGACCCTGTTTCATCTGGATGGTAAGTACCAGTGGTTTCCTCCATTTTGGCTGGTCTAGTTTTAAGATTTAGTTTTCATTAGTGGCACTTTAGCACTACAAATTTTGGGCCAAAGGCGGGCAAATGGAGCGAACGTATAGATCAGCCATGATCTAATTGAATGGAGGAACAGGCTCAAGGGGCTGAATGGCCTACTCCGATTCATATGTCTGTCAGTTAAATGGAAAGCTGATGAAGACATATTAAGCTACTGACAATATAATAACTGGCATTATTTTTTGAGCTAATTTGTTGACCTTGCAATGAATCAATAAGAAACGAATCTCTAATTACACACATCTGATTCATTTCCATTTTAAAAAGTTACAACCCCCTTCATCATAGAGACGATAACTACCCCTTATAAATCAGTTTCTTTTTAAATATAAAATCAAGAGAACTTGGCCAACTTCACAGCTGGCCAATGTGTTTGTGGAGCTATGTCTCTCTCCAGCTGCGCCATTTCTTTTCTGGCAATTTTATTCGGAACTGTTGGTGATTCTGGACACAATGTCGGCTTCGTCTCACTGAGGTTACATTATGGATTGAACTCCGTACTTTGTAATGAACAGCAGCAAACTTACTGAATTCTAAATTTGTCCAGTATTCAATAGAAACCCTGGGGGAGAAATGCGGGTCGCTTGCGCTTCCAGTTAGCACCCGAACAGGGCACAAACAGTTAGCTGCCGCTAACGCGCCCCGGGCCGCTGCACTGGCGAGGGTGACAACCCCCTTCATCGTAGAGATGAAACTTCGGTAGCGCCCCGTGAGGCAGCCGCGGGCAATGCCCGCGAAAGCTCCGCGGGCTGGATACCGGGCTTCAGGCCGCCTGCGGGACGAAAACTAAAGGGATGGTGTTTTTAAATGGCCGCCTTACTGGTCACGGCCTTCCGTTCTTCACATCGCGGGGTCCGCACCGCGATGTTGCAGCCCGACACTCTGCCGCTGTGCTGGGCTGCTGCCTCGCCACCCTGCTCTGCAATGCAGAGTCCGCAGTGTGCTGTCCCCTTTTTCGGGAAGGGAAGGGCCTTGTGCTCCCGCCAGCGCTCCGCGCCTCTCCAAAGATTCCCGATGTTAGCAGCCCATTCCCGCCCCCAAGAGGCACGGGAGCATGCAACGTTGTGCTCCAGTTCCTCTCGAGGGCTTTGAGCCCAATTTAGCTGCCGGGGCAGGAAGACCCGCCTCGCAGCTGTTACTACCCCCAGCAGGGGTGGTACGCACTTTCACACACACCCCAGTCCGCCCCCCCGCCCATGTGTCTGAGCCAATATATTGAAGAGATTGGTCAAGGCTTCTGTGAGTGAAAACGTCATGCAGCAGCATTACCTTAAACTGCTCGGCACTATTTCATACCCCATTCCTTTCTCTCTGCAGCCAATACAAAAAGAATGTTGAACTATTATTCCCGTATGGCCCCTCATTTTTCATTTCGACCATTACAACTATCCAGTCTGGACCAAAAGGAATTGCAAGTCCATTTTGAGCACGAATCTTTGCCTTGCACTAAGCCAACTCTTCAGCTAAACTTTGCCAAAAAGGGACACATTTGAAAAACTCGGTCTTATGTAGAACTAGCTGACTACTTGATGATAATATTTTGCTCTCCTGGGCTGAAATAAAGAATTCCTGGTAGTGGACCAGACAGATTTTTCGGACTTATTTCACTCATGACGGGCTGAAAGAAATGGATTTGTCTTTTCCATCTGGATGGATATCCACTGTGCTATTCATCTTCATAATTTATCATTGTAAGTACTGGCTTAAGAAATAAAATCATATGACAATTTTATTCGGTTAACACTTCATCATCCGTGTAGCATAAGCGTACAGGTTTTATTTTTAATTTCCTTTTATCGGCGAACCTGAATCCATCTCAAGTTCATAATACAGACAAGATTTCAAATGCAATATTTTAACCCTTTCCTGTTAACTGAGGTGTTGAGCTACACCTGGTATGTAGTATCAAAAAAGAAACCCACGTACATTTTTGCAAAATGTAGAAGTCTTCCATGTAGTGCACATCTATCATACTGCAGATGTCATAGTTCAATGTGCCAAAAAATTGAAAACAAAGAAATGGAAACCAGTCATTTCCTGCTGACCTTTCTAACCTGGATAATCTGGTTTGTCCCCAAGGCATCAATAAGCAGCGATCAGTCCACAGAAACTTCTCACCTCACTTAGCCTCCAACTACCCAGAGGATTGGGCTTATTTAGACAATTTTCTCACAGGGAATAATGAAGCAGTGGTCTTAAAGGGACAGATTAACAACAACAGAAGAACATAAGAAATAGGAGCAGGAGTAGGCCATACGGCCCCTCGAGCCTGCTCCACCATTCAACAAGATCATGGCTGATCCGATCCTGGTTTCAGCTCCACTTCCCCGTCTGCTCCCCATAACTCTTGACTCCATTCAAAAATCTGTCTACCTCCACCTTAAATATATTCAATGACCCAGCCTCCACAGCTCTCTGGGGCAGAGAATTCCAAAGATTCACGACCCTTTGAGAGAAGAATGGACTACATTTCTGATTGGTCCCCTTGGAGAACAAGACACACCCAAGAGTTTGTCTGCAATGTGTAATTTGATCCTGTCTGCTGTAGAGAGCTCTGCAATGTGTAATTTGACCCAGTCTTGTCAGGCAGCCGAGGGAAATTGGAGCTGTATTAGTTTTGTGAAGATCCTCTGTTATCTAGTATTCTGAAATTGTAATTATAGTTGTCCTTGGTTGGTAAAATCAAAGACTTTATACTCTAACTAGTGGGTTAATTTCTTCTTTGGAGTTTTATGGTTTTTTTCCTTCAATAAGTGATACAAATTATTTAATTCAGAATGAAGGGACTAACATCAAGGCTACAATTTTAAGGAATAACTGCTCATTAAAATAGTGAATGAAGTGCAAATATTCAATGGCCTCTGGATCTCAGGTGGTGTGAGTATAGCAGGAAGCTTGTAAAGATTTGCCAGTCAATAAACCTATGGGTGCAAGCATGTGGAGTATGTGGAGGTGTGTGGGGTGTGCGAGGTGCCTGTATGGACCAAGCTTCTGATACACCAGTGAGTTCACACTGGAGAAGATGCCATTCACCTGCTTAGGGCATGAGAAGGGATTCACTAATTCATGGAAGAAGGTGATCCATGTCCAACAGAGGGAGGAGAATGTGATCCGACTTCCCATCCTATCATGTTCTTGCTCTGATCACCCCCACCCCGCTTTAGCCTCGAATCACCACCTTGCCCCACCCCCACTATTCTCTCCATGATCTCCCTCTGACCCTGAGTTCCTGACCTTGCCCTCAGTACACACCCCTACCGAGTTCCTGACCTTCACCACCCCGCTGAGTTCCTGACTTTCTCTCCCCACGAGTTCGTGACCTTCTCCCCCCTCCCTAAGTTCCTGATCTTCTCTCCCTCTGGGTTCCTGGCCTTCCTCTGTCATTCCGAGTTCTTGACCTTCTGCTACCCCCGAGTTCCTGGCCTTCTCTCTCCCAGCATTCCTTATACTCTCTCCCCAAGTCCCTTAACTTCTCTCCCCGAGTTCCTGATCTTCTCTCCCCCAGAGTTCCTGATCTTCTCTCCCCCAGAGTTACTGACCTTCTCTCCCCCAGAGTTCCTGACCTTCTCTCCCCCAGAGTTCCTGACCTTCTCTCTCCCCGAGTTCCTGACCTTCTCTCTCCCCGAGTTCCTGACCTTCTCTCCCCCAGAGTTCCTGACCTTCTCTCCCCCAGAGTTCCTGACCTTCTCTCTCCCAGAGTTCCTGACCTTCTCTCCCTCCCCGAGTTCCTGACCTTCTCTCTCCCAGAGTTCCTGACCTTCTCTCTCCCAGAGTTCCTGACCTTCTCTCCCCCAGAGTTCCTGACCTTCTCTCTCCCAGAGTTCCTGACCTTCTCTCCCCCAGAGTTCCTGACCTTCTCTCCCCCAGAGTTCCTGACCTTCTCTCTCCCAGAGTTCCTGACCTTCTCTCATAAAATAGAATCATAGAATGGTTACAGCACAGAAGGAGGCCATTTGGCTTGTCGAGCCTGTGCCGGTTCTCTGCAAGACCACCTCAGCTAGTCCCAAACACCCGCCCTTTCCTTGTAGCACTGCAATGTTTTTTCTTTCAGCTACTGATCTCATTCCTTTTGGAAAGCTACGATTGAGTCTGCTTCCACCACCCTTTCAGGCAGTGCATTCCAGATCCTAACCACTACTGCATAAAAATGATTTCCCTCAGGTCGCCTTTGGATCTTCTGCCAATCACCTTAAATCTGTGTCCTCTGGCTCTTGACCCTTCCGCCAATGGGAACAGTTCTCTCTCTGTATGCTGTCCAGATCCCTTGTGATATTGAACATCTCGATCAAATCTCCTCTCAATTTTCCCTGCTCTAAGGAAAACAACCCCAGCTTCGCCAGTCTATCCACGTAACTGAAGTCTCTCATCCCCGGAACCATTTTTGTCAATCTTTTCTGCACTCGTCTTCACATCCTTCCTAAAATGCGGTGCCCAGAATTGGAGGCAATGGATCTGAAATTGAGGTCGGAGGCTTCCTTCGTACAAACGCCTCCGACCCGAAAAAATCGACAAAAGTACCTGGTGGTCCCGGAGGAACGTAGGATCCAGGTCAGAGGCCGAGATTCGCTGCGCAGCGCACGGGGCGATATGTTTCAGGTACGTAAGTCCAAGCTGGAGTCACGTGGGCCTGGACAACCAATCACGGTGCAGTATTCTCATCGATCATAATAGGAACTCCATTTTTACGAGTTCCCATTATTATCAATGAGAAAAACCCTAAAACACCCAAACACAGCATAATAAATAAATAAAACACCTCACATATTTAAAATTAATTGACATTAAATGTAATTTAATGTTGCAGAAAAAAAACACTTCTTTTTGACTATTTTTAATGTGTTTTAATACTGTTAAAAATAAACTTACATTAACGGACAGGGTTTTTACTATAAAAATGTGTATTTACCGGTAATTTTTATCTGTTTTAAAACTCTTACATTGGTAAAAGTAGGCTATGCGCCTGTTTTCACCAGTCGTAAAAGTTTGAAGGACAGTCGCTGGGCATGAGTTGGGCAAATAGCCCGATCTCTCCCGCACGGATGTCCTTCTCCTGGGGATGCGGTGGATCTGTCCAGAGAAATCTTTGATAGATCGGAAAAGCCACATAGCGCCTCGAAAGCCGGCTTTTGTGAGGCCTCGCCGGGTCCATGCACACTTTGTATGGACCCGACAAGGCTGGAATTTTAGGCCCAATATCCCAGTTGTTGCTGAACCAGTGTTTTATAAAGGTTCCTCATAACGTCCTTGCTTTTGTACTCTATGCCTCTATTTATAAAGCCCAGTGTAACATCTGCTTTTTTACTTGCTTTCTCAACCTGCCCTTGCCACCTTGAACGATTTGTGCACACATACCCCCAGGTCTCTCTGTTCCTGCACCCACTTTAGAATTGTACCCATTAGTTTATATTGTTTCTCCTCGTTCTTCCTACCAAAATGTGTCATTTCACACTTTTCTGCGTTAAACTTTATCTGCCCATTCCACCAGCCTATGTCCTCTTCACTGTTCACTATACTTCCAAATTTTGTGTCATCCGCAAATTTTGAAAGAGTGTCCTGTACACCTAAGTCCATTATTAATGTATATCAAGCGGTATACCACTGTGTAACTCCCTCCAGTCTGAAAGACAACCGTTCACCACTATTCTCTGTTTCCTGTCACTTGGCTAATTTCAGATCCATGCTGCCACTGTCCCTTTTATTCCATGGGCTTCAACTTTGCTGCAAGCCTATTGTGTGGCACTTTATCAAACACCTTTTGGAAATCCATGTACACCACATAAACCGTGTTGCCCTCATTAACGCTCTCTGTTACCTCATCAAAATATTCAATCAAGTTAGTTAAACATGATTTGCCTTTAACAAATCCATGCTGGCATCCCTTAATTAATCCACACTTGTCCGAGTCACCGTTTATTTTATCCCGGATTAGTGTTTTCAAAAGCTTTCCCCAGCACCGAGGTTAAACTGACTGCCCTGTTGTTGCTGGTTTTATCCTTACACCCTTTTTTGAACGAGGGTGTAACATTTGCAATTCCCCAGTCCTCTGGCACTACCCCCGTCTCCAAGGAGGATTGGAGGATTATGGCCAATACCTCCTCAATTTCCACTGTTACTTCCCTCAGCATCCTAGGATGTATCCCATCCATTATCCACTTTAAGTGCAGCCAGCCTTTCTAGTACCTTCGCTTTATCAATTTTCATCCTATCCAATATCTCAACTACCTCCTCTTACTATGTCTATGGCAGAATCTTCTTCCTTGGTGAAGACAGATGCAAAGTACTCATTTAGGGCCCAAGTTTCGGGTGGAGTTGCTCCTAGTTTTTTGGAGCAACTAGTTTAGTTTGGAGTATGTTAGAAATTGCAATTCTCGGATATTAGTTTGCTCCAATTCTAGTGAGTTAGTTTAGGTTGGCTTTAGGTAAGGTACTTTTTTTTCAAAAGGGGGTGTGTCCAGCCACTCAGCCTGTTTTGCAAGTTTCGGCAGTGAAAACTGACTACAAACTAACTTAGGATGGAGTAAGTGTCCACTTTTGTAAGTTCTGAAAAACCTTACCTCGAGTTAAGTTTAGTGCAGGCACAGCCAGAGACGGGGGGGTGGGAAGCATTAAACACAAAGGACACAACAACATCACAACAGCGGGGGGTAAGGGAAGTTAGAGGATTTTCCATAAACACCTTCACAACAACATTAAAGAAGCAAAGTACATTTAAAGCGCTAAGCACTAAACAAAGCAGTACATTTAAAGCACCAAGCACTAAACGAAGCACAAAAAGTAATAAGCAACTAATTAATAAAAAATAGAAGGAACCCTGCACCTAAAGTACCAAGACCAAGGTAATAAGTAATCAATCAATACAAAATAGAAGTCCTACCTTTATGTGAAGGGAAGGTGTCTCATTCAGTGTCTCTCTCTGTAGTGTGTCTCTCTCTCTGTATCTGACAGTGAGGGGTGCGGGGGTGGTGTCTGTCTGTGTGTGTGTATGTGTGGGAGTGGGGGGGGTGTGGGAGGGGTGGGGGGGTGTGTGTGTGTTTGTGGGGGTGTGTGTGGGGGATGGGGGTGTGTGTGGGGGGGTGGGGGTGTGTGTGGGGGGGTGGGGGTGTGTGTGTGGGGGGGTGGGGGTGTGTGTGGGGGGGGTGGGGGTGTATGTGGGGGGGTGGGAGTGTGTGTGGGGGGGGGTGAGGGTGTGTGTGGGGGGGTGGGGGTGTGTGTGGGGGGGGGTGGGGGTGTGTGTGGGGGGGGGTGGAGGTGGGTGTGTGGGGGGGTGGGGGAGTGGGTGTGTGTGTGGGGGGAGTGGGGGGAGAAGGTGTGTGTGTGGGGGTGTGTGTGGGGGGGTGGGAGGATGTGGGGGGGTGGGAGGGATGTGGGGTGGGGAGAGGCTGGAAGGAGGCACCCCTGCTCCCTCCTCCGGCCCTTCGATCATTGAGTGCCCCCCAACCCACGCTCCTCCATCCCTTGCCACGCTCCCCCCCTCCCCACCCCGGTTGCCACGTGCCCCCCTCCCGGTACCCACGCTCCCCCCCGGTATTGTGCAGGCGCACATGCTCCAACGCTGCCGGCACTGAGAAGGTGGCATGATCCCTAGCTCCGCCCCCCTGCAGGCAGGCTCCTCCCCAGGGAGGACCGGAGAATTGCTGCAGAATATTCCGGCACACCTTCGAGCCCAGGCAGGTCACGTAGGTCTCGGAGGTGCGCCGTTTTCACCAGATGCCGAAACTTGGGCCCTTAGTACCTCAGCCATGCCCTCTGCCTCCATGCGTAGATCTTCTTTTTAGTCCCTAATCGGTCCCACCCCTCCTCTTAAACCCGTTTACTATTTATAAGCCTATGGAAGACTTTTGGATTCCCTTTTATGTGAGCAGCCAGTCTATTCTCATAATTCCTCTTTGTCCTCTTATTTCCTTTTTCACTTCCCCTCTAAACTTTCAGCCTGTTTCTCAATTGTATTCTCAACCTGACATCTCTCATACACCCCTTTTGCTGCTTTATCTTCCTCTCTATCTCTTTCGTCATCCAGGGAGCTCTGGCTTTGGTTGCCTTACCTTTCCCCCTCGTGGGAAAATACCTCAACTTTACCCATTACCTCTGGTGTCCCCCCAGGATCTATCCTTGGCCCCCTCCTGTTTCTCATCTACATGTTGCCCCTTGGCGACATCATCTAAAACCACAGCGTCAGTTTCCACATGTACGCTGACGACACCCAGCTCTACCTCACCACCACTTCTCTCGACCCCTCCACGGTCTCTAAATTGTCAGACTGCTTGTCCAACATCCAGTACTGGATGAGCAGAAATTTTGTCCAATTAAATATTGGGAGGACCGAAGCCATTGCCTTTGGTCCCCGCCACAAACTCCGTTCCCTAGCCACTGACTCCATCCCTCTCCCTAGCATCGTCTGAGGCTGAACCAGACTGTTCGCAACCTCGGCGTCATATTTGAACCTGAAATGAGCTTCCAGCCACATATCCATGGCATAACATAAACCGTCTATTTCCACCCCTGTAACATCGCCCGTCTCCGCCGCTGCCTCAGCTCATCTGCTGCTGAAGCCCTCATCAATGCCTTTGTTACCTCTAGAATTGGCTACTCCAATGCACTCTTGGCTGGCCTCCCACATTTTACCCGACATAAACTTGAGGTCATCCAAAACTCGTGTCCTAACTCGAACGAAGTCCCACTCACCCATCACCCCCTGTGCTTGCTGCCCCGTGTCCTAACTCGCACTGAGTCCCGCTCGCCCATCACCCCCTGTGCTTGCTGCCCCGTGTCCTAACTCGCACTGAGTCCCGCTCGCCCATCACCCCCTGTGCTTGCTGCCCCGTGTCCTAACTCGCACTGAGTCCCGCTCGCCCATCACCCCCTGTGCTCGCTGCCCCGTGTCCTAACTCGCACCGAGTCCCGCTCGCCCATCACCCCTGTGCTTGCTGCCCCGTGTCCTAACTCGCACTGAGTCCCACTCACCCATCACCCCCTGTGCTTGCTGCCCCATGTCCTAACTCGCACTGAGTCCCGCTCACCCATCACCCCTGTGCTTGCTGCCCCGTGTCTTAACTCGCACTGAGTCCCGCTCGCCCATCACCCCTGTGCTCACTGCCCCGTGTCCTAACTCGCACTGAGTCCCGCTCGCCCATCACCCCTGTGCGCGCTGACCTACATTGGCTCCCGGTTAAGCAACGCCTCGATTTCAAAATTCTCATCCTTGTTTACAAATCCCTCCATGGCCCTCGCCCCTCCCTATCTCTGTAATCTCCTTCAGCCTCACAACCCCGCAAGATGTCTGCACTCCTGAACATCCCTGATTATAATCGCTGAGCCATTTGTGCCTGTACCTTCAGCTGCCTGAGCTCTAAGCTCTGGAACTCTCTCCCTAAACCTCTCCACCTCTCTACCCCTCTGTCCTTCTTTAAGTTGCTCCTTAAAACCTATCTCTTTGATCAAGCTTTTGGTCATCTGCTGTAATTTCTTCTTATGTGGTTCGGTGTCAAATTTATTTGTTTTGTCTCATTACACGGTTGTGAAGTGCCTTGGGATGTTTTACTACATCAAAGGCGCTATAGAAATACACCTCGTTGTTTAACCATCTCTTCTTTAAAGGCAGCCCATTGTTCAATTACAATTTTATCTGCCAATCTTTGTTCCAAATTACCCGGGCCAGGTCCATTCTTAACCCACTGAAAGTGGCCCTACTCCAATTAAGTATTTTGACTCCAGATTTCTCTTGGTCCTTTTTAATAGCTAGCCTAAACTTTATACTATGATCACTGTTCCCTAAATAGTCCCCCACTGAAACTTGATCCACCTGATTCCCCAGAACCAGATCCAGCAATGCCTCCTGCCTCGTTGGGCCAGAAACGTACTTAGAAAGAAAGATCTCCTGAACACTTTTCAGAAGTTATCCCCCCCTCTGCACTTTACACTATTACTATCCCAGTCGACATTAAGATAGTTAAAGTCCCCCATTATCACGACTCCATAGTTATTGCATCGTTCTGTAATCTCCCCCCCGAGTTCCTGACCTTCCCTCCCTGAGCTCCTAACCTTGTTCCTAATCTTGCCCCTTCACAAGATCCTGACATTCGCTTACCCACTCCAAGCTCCCCTCCTCTCCCCCCTCCAATCCCGTGTCCTCTCCCCGCTCTGCTATTCTCACCTTCACCACAGGGAGGAAACGTGGTTGAGGACACAGGGGCTAGGCACATGCCTGGTTGGAACCGCCAGTGTCCATGTGGGGGGGCGGGGGGAGGGGCGAGACAGTGTTTAGGCTCTGCCCCCATACAGTGCAGATGCGCAGAACTTGGTTGTGTAAATAATCACTGTGAAGTCAAACACAAATACCTTTATAGCAGCTAAATATCATATATGTTCTTCAGTGTAAAACTACAGGTGATTGGTGCCTAATTCAATATAAGTTTTTAAATATAAGTGTAGTGTATGGAGAAAGAGTCAGACTGAACACTGTGAGCTCAAAGTAAAGTGTGACAGTCTTTTTTGCAGGTCTCCAGAATGCCTCTCCAACCCATGAAGCCTCCTTAAATACATATGCTCCCAAGGGATTATGGAATCCCTTGGGACTCCGGGGAATGAGCCCTCTGGTGGCTGTACAGAATAAATACAAGTCCACATATCTAACAAAATTCCCACCCAAAGTCAATAATGTAATTATTTACAATATGAGTCGATCTGGGGCTCTTCTTGCCCTGGTTGATCAGCTTTCACACCGAGACGATGTTGTTGAATCATTTGTTGGGCCCTTGCCGGGCAGCTGTGCAGCTGGCCTTGTTGAGCTGCCTGGTGTGTTGGGCCCTGCAGGGCTGCTATGGATAATGGGTTCTGCTTCGTGGTCAACTGTGGTATCGGATGCGTGTGTTGGGGGATCAAAAAAGGTAGGGTACAAGGTGGGTTGCTCAGGGTAGTCCGTAAATTTGAGTTTGATTTGGTCCAAGTGTTTCTGGTGAATGAGTCCATTTGAAAGTTTGACCCGAAACACCCTGGCCACGACAGTGCTGGGAAGCCACTTGGGACCTTGTCCATAATTTAATACAAATACAGGATCATTGACTTCAATCTCGCGTGACACATTTGCGCTATCATGGTATGCACTTTGTTGAAGCCGCCTGCTCTCTACCTGTTCATGTAGATCAGGGTGAACTAATGAGAGCCTTGTCTTAAGTGCTCTTTCCATGAGCAGTTCAGCAGGTGGGATCCCAGTGAGTGAGTGTGGTCTCGTGAGCAGGACTCGGGATAGGCAAGTCTGCAGTAAGCCTTCAGTTATCTTCTTCAAGCCTTGCTTGATGGTTTGCACTGATCTCTCTGCCTGACCATTGGACACTGATTTAAATGGAGCAGATGTGACATGTTTGATCCCATTACAGGTCATGAATTCTTTGAACTCAGCACTGGTAAAACATGGCCCGTTGTCACTCACCAGGACATCTGGTAAGCCATGAGTGGGAAACATAGCCCACAGGCTTTCAGTAGTGACAGCAGGCCTGCTAGTAAACATTATCTCACATTCAATCCACTTGGAGTACGCGTCTACACAAGGAATATTTTGCCCAAGAGCAGGCCTGCATAGTCGACGTGTACCCTAGGCCATGGTTTGGAGGGCCAAGACCATAAACTTAGCGGTGCCTCCCTGGGTACATTGCTTAACTGCGAGCATGTATTATATCTGTGAACGCAGGACCACCACACGTGTGATCTGGCTATCGCTTTCATCATTTCGATGCCTGGGTGGGTACTGTGGAGGTCATTGATGAAGGTGTCTCTGCCCTTCTTGGGGACCACTACTCGATTGCCTGTATAGACATTTCATCTTTATCTCTTCCTGCATTTCCATTCTGTATCGACATTTCCTTCTGTATAGACATTATGGCCCCAAGTTTCCACATGATTTGCTCCTGATTTTTAGGAGCAACTGGTGGAGAACGGAGCATCTTAGAAATCGGAATTCTCCACATTTAAGTTTTCTGCAGTTCGAGTCAGGTAGAACAGTTTCACTTTTGAACAGAATTTTTTTTTCAAAAGGGGGCGTGTCCGGCCACTGACGCCTGATTTGAAAGTTTCCACAGTGAAAACATACTCCAAACTAACTTAGAATGGAGCAAGTGAAGATTTTTGTAGGCCTGAAAAAACCTTGCCTACACATTAAAAAATCAGGCGCAGGTTACAAATTAGGCGTCGGGAACGAGGTGGGAGGGGGTGGGGGGAAGGGAAGTCATTACATTCTACAATAAATCCTTAGTTGTACTTATACAAATATTATACAAATAATTCCAACCTGAATAAAAATTTATAAGCAAAGAAAAGATTAAATAAACCATGTTCCGACCTGTGTGAAAGTGCTTCAGGCAGGGAGAATGCTGCAGGAAGCCTCACAAGTTGAGGCAGCCGTTCGTTCCCGACGGCAGGGGGGGGGGGAGGGAGGCCCCCCTGCTGTCGGCCGGGCCCGTCGGGAAATGGCTGCCTCAACTTCTGAGGCTTCCTGCAGCCTTCTCACTGCTGCAAGAAGCCTCAGTGCTGATCATGGAAGGGCAATGTGGTTTTATTAAAAAATGTTAAAAATTGAACAGCTACAAAGAACTACAAAAATGGCCGAGTGCCAATGTTTCCTTCACACTGCGCGTGCGCGAACGCTCCAACGCGCACGCACAGGGTCGCCGGCACGAAAATGGTAACCACCCCCTCCTACTTACAAAATCAGCGTGAGTGGTAGGCTCCGCCCCCTGGGCGCTGCGCCAAGCTGACATCGAGCTGCAAAGCGCTCGAGAAGAGCGCGTTTTTTTTCAGGCGCCGTTTTCGGCGCAAAAAACGGGCGCCCAGCTCGGAGGGGTGCCTGTTTTGCCGCTTGTGAAAACTTGGGGCCTTCATCTTTATCTCTTCCTGCATTTCCATTGGGACACTGGACCAACTCTCGTGAAGCACACAGCTTTTGACTAGAGATAATAAGAGGTCCTGGCTTGTCCAGGTTTTGATCTGCCGGGTAGTGACGGGTGATTGCTCACTCTCAAATGCTTCCATAAACATGGCTAGATCTGCGGGCTGCGCCATTTCCACCCCCGTGGTGGGCAATGGCAGCCTACGGAGAGCATCGGCGCAGTTTTCTGTGCCTGGCCTGTGGCGGAAGGCGTAGTTGTATGCAGACAACGTGAGCGCCCATCTCTGGATGCGGGCCAATGCGTTGGTATTTATCCCTTTACTCTCGGAAAACAGAGATATAAGTGGCTTATGGTCAGTTTCCAATTCAAATTTTAGCCCAAACAGGTATTGATGCATTTTCTTTACCCCATAGACACACGCTAACGCTTCTTTTTCAATCATGCTGTAGGCTCTCTCAGCCTTAGACAGGCTCCTGGATGCATAAGCAACTGGTTGCAGTTTCCTGAAATCACTAGCTTGTTGCAATACACACCCGACGCCATATGACGACGCATCACATGCTAGTACCAAACGCTTACATGGATCATACAACACAAGCAATTTGTTTGAGCATAACAATTTTCTCACTTTTACAAAGGCATTTTCTTGGCTTTTGCCCCAAACCCATTCGCCCCCCTTTTGCAGTGAGACATGTAGTGCTTCTAACAGGATGCTGAGACCTGGTAAGAAGTTACCAAAGTAGTTCAAGAGTCCCAGAAACGACCGCAGCTCCGTCACGTTCTGTGGCCTCGGTGCGTTCTCGATTGCTTCCGTCTTCGCGTTGGTGGGCCTGATGCTGTCCGCCGCAATCCTCTTTCCCAGGAATTCTACTTCAAACACCAGGAAAACGCACTTCGAGCGTTTTAACCTGAGCCCCACGTGGTTGAGTCGACTGAGAACCTCCTCCAGGTTCTGCAGGTGCTCGACTGTGTTCCGACCTGTGACCAAGATGTCGTTCTGGAAGACCACGGTGTGCAGGACTGACTTCAGTAAGCTTTCCACGTTTCTCTGGATTATCGCCGCCGCTGATCGGATTCCAAATGGGCAACTGTTATAAACAAAAAGACCTTTGTGCATGTTGATGCAGGTGAGGGCCTTCGATGATTCCTCCAGTTCCTGCGTCATGTAGGCTGAAGTCAGATCCAGCTTCGTGAATGTCTTTCCTCCCGCCAGCGTTGCAAAGAGGTCGTCAGCTTTTGGTAGTGGGTATTGGTCCTGCAGGAAGAAACGATTGATAGTTACTTTGTAATCGCCACAGATTCTGACGGTGCCGTCTCCCTTGAGGACTGGGACAATAGGACTGGCCCACTCGCTGAACTCGATCGGTGAAATGATGCCCTCTCGTTGCAGCCGGTCTAGCTCAATCTCTACCCTTTCTCTCATCATGTACGGTACTACTCTCATCTTGTGATCGAAGGGTTGCGCCCCCGGAATTAGGTGGATCTGCACTTCTGCTCCTTGGAATTTCCCAATGCCTGGTTCGATCAGCGAAGGAAATTTGTGTAAGACCTGGGCACACGAAATGTCATCAGCGGGCGATTGTGCTCGGATGTCATCCCAGGCCCAGCGTATCTTTCCCAGCCAGCTCCTGCCGAGCAGCGTGGGACCATCGCCCGGTACCGCCCAGAGTGGTAGCTCATGCACTGCTCCATCGTAGGAGACCTTTACGGTAGCACTGCCAATTACAGGAATCAGTTCTTTAGTGTAAGTTCTTAGTCTCGTGTGAACTGGAGTTAAGACTGGCCTTGAGGCCTTGTTGCACCACAATCTTTCGAAATACTTTTTGCCCATGATGGACTGGCTCGCGCCTGTGTCCAGCTCCATTGACACAGGGAGTCCATTTAGTTCAACATTCAGCATTATCGGGAGACAATTCATGGTGAATGTGTGCACCCCATGTACCTCTGCCTCCTCTATCTGAGGCTTTGGTTCATCGTGATCCTCTGTGGATCTGTCCTCCTCTGCAACATGGTGGTTTGCAGGTTTAACAGGCTTAGCAGCTCGCCTGCACACTCGTTGGAGGTGTCCTGTTGTTCCACAGCCCTTGCAAACGTATCCTTTGAATCGGCATGAATGGAAACGATGATCACCCCCACAGCGCCAATGGCCTTGCATTCATCACCCTTGATGGTGGACTCTGAGACATCTGCGGATGTGCAGCCGCAGGTATGTATGATCTGCCCTGTACATAACGATTCGAAAACAACATCACTTTGTTCACAGTACTTGTAGCAGCACTTGTGTGCTGAGAGATTTGCTTCATATTGTCACTGGTGGCAATGAACACCTGGGCTATCGCTATGGCCTTACTCAAGGTTGGGGTCTCTACAGTCAAAAGTTTGCGAAGTATGGTTTCATGGCCAATGCCAAGAATGAAAAAGTCTCCGAGCATGTGCTCCAAATGTCCTTCAAATTCGCAATGTCCTGCTTCACGACATAACTCACCACTTCCTGGCCTTCAGACCTATTGTAGGTGTAGAACCGGTACCTCGCCATCAGAACGCTTTCCTTTGGGTTCAAATGCTCTCGGACCAGTGTGCATAAATCGTCATACGATTTCTCCGTGGGTTTCGCTGGAGTGAGCAGATTCTTCATGAGGCCGTACGTTGGTGCCCCACAGACGGCGAGGAGGATCGCTCTCTTCCCCATCTAGCTCATTGGCCACAAAGTATCGGTCGAGTCGCTCCCCAAAAGTTTCCCAATCATCTCCCTCTGAAAATTTCTCCAGGATGCCCACTGTTCTCTGCATCTTTGGGTTCGCTATCTGGATCTCATCACCAGTTGTAGTGTATGGAGAAAGAGTGAGACTGAACACTGTGAGCTCAAAGTAAAGTGTGACCGTAGTCTTTTATTGCAGGTCTCCAGAGTGCCTCTCCAACCTGTGAGGCCTCCTTAAATACCTGTGCTCCCAAAGGATTGTGGGATCCCTTGGGACTCTGGGGAATGAGCCCTCTGGTGGCTGTACAGAGTAAATACAAGTCCACATATATAACAATAAGAATATGCACAAATTAATTGGGTGCCAAAAGCCCGAAAATCTCTTTGGAAGAACAGTATGATGATATTTAGAGCTTTAGTTAAAAACCTTTATACTCTGTTAAATGTGAAATCATGCAAATTAGTTTAATCTCTGAAATCCATCAACTAATGAGATTGGACTGAGGTCCTTCACTCCAAACATTGCTTATATCTCACCAGAGATTTATTGTACACTTCTTGTCCCAAAAACAAATAATTCTGATGCAACAAACACTATGTCCTATAAAGCATGAGGGATAGATGGTGAGGGAACCTATTGATAAATGAAGGTCTCTTTGAGTCTCTTTCGGTCTCTTTGCCTAATTGAATGTCTTTGCTGTTATCGAACTCTCATAGTATGAAATCAACAAAATGGTTTTGTGTCTTGTGAGCAGAATTTTCTATTCAGATAATGAGCGTGGGGACTAGAAATGACAAATATGAATGGAGTAAACAACCAATTAGATTACTTCAGTTCTAATATGAGACCCATTAATATGCTGAAGAGCCGTCCAATTGTGACTTTCCACGTCCTTGAGGAAAAACTGCCTGATATAGGATGCAGTTTAAAAAGACAAACCAAATTAATATCTGGTTTATGATGTGAAATACACCTCTAGTTCAGAATATTCGAACTCATTAGAATCATAGAACGGTTACAGCACAGAAGGAGGCCATTCGGCCCATCGAGCCTGTGCCGGCTCTCTGCAAGAGCACTTCAGCCAGTCCCACTCCCCCCTGCCTTTTCCTTGCCATTTTTTTTTCTTTCAGGTACTTATCCAACTCCCTTTTGAAAGCCGTGATTGAGTCTGCCTCCACCATCCTCTCAGGTCGTGCATTCCAGATTTTACTCGCTGCGTAAAAAAGTTTTTCTTCATGTCGCTTTTGGTTCTTCTGCCAATCACCTTAAATCTGTGCCCTGTGGTTCTCAACCCTTCCACCAATAGGAAGAGTTTCTCTCTATCTCCTGTCTTGACCCCTCATGATTTGGAACACCTCGATCAAATCTCCTCACAAACCTCTCTGCTCCAAGGAGAACAACCCCAGCTTCTCCAGTCTATCCACGTCACTGAAGTCACTCATCCCTGGAACCATTCTCATAAATCTTTTCTGCCCCCTCTCGAAGGCCGTCACATCCTTCCTAAAGTGCGGTGCCCAGAATTGGACACAATACTACAGTTGAGGCCGAACCAGTGTTTTATACAGGTTCATCATAACTTCCTTGCTTTTGTACTCTGTGCCTCTATTATTGAAGCCCAGGATCCCGTATGCTTTTTTAAAATCTGCTTTCTCAACCTGTCCTGCCACCTTCAACTTCCCGCAGCATCCTGACCGTTGTCTGGCCCTTAGAGATGAAACTTTCAGCTGATTATTTTGTGCTTAATTCAAACCCAGGCCTCAGACGTGAAAATACAACAAGCCAATCGACTGCCATCCACTGAAGTAAAAGCAGCATCCTATTGCTGCTGAGCGGTTTTCTTCACAACTTAAAAAGGATGGTTTCTAATTTGAACAGAATTTAACTTCTTGCTGTTGATTTGGCTAGCAACTCTTGACGTGTCTTACGTGAGAGGAATGAAACGGCTGTTCCGCTGAACTCCAGGACCTTTCTCACACTTTCCCCAATCAGAAACCTGCCACCATCATCGTTTTAAACTGAATTTCTTGAGTGTTGTTGGAGCTGCTCCATCCAGGCAAGTGGAGAGTGTTCCATCACACTCCGGACTTGTGCCGTGTAGATTTGGGGAGTCAGGAGGTGAGACACTCGCCGCAGAATACCCAGCCTCTGACCCACTCTTGTGGCCACAGTATTTGTTATGCATGTAAACCTGTAATTACCATGTCTAACCACCAGAGGGCTTATCCCATGGAGTCACAAGGGATCCCACAATCCCTTGGGAGCACCTGTATATAAGGAGGCCTTACAGGCTGGAGAGGCACTCTCAGGTCTGTAATAAAGGACTGCGGTCACACCTTACTTTGAGCTTGCAGTATCTGGTCTGACTCTTTATTCAAGACATAAAAGTATTTATGTGGCTGGTCCAGTTAAGTTTTTGGTCAATGGTGACCCGCAGGATTTGATGGCGGGTGATTCGACGATGGTAATAACAATTGAAGGTCAACAAAATGAAGCAATCAGATCATTTTGAAGG